>NC_056735.1:1933668698-1933751198 GCF_019279795.1 Protopterus annectens | reverse complement strand
GGCCACCCTTCAGTATCCCACCTATCATCTACGAAGCACACATAATATACTTGAGGGGTAGAGGCCTATCATGTCTTTGTGCAACAGTCTTGAACAAATAATACATTAATGTTAGGCAATTCTCACTATTGGCTACCTTACAAACCCATGTAACAAGTGGCTGTCTAATTGTGGATGTAGCCATTTTATTGCACGTCAGGTACAGCATGCTAGCTGCCTTTCTGGCACACATTATTATTGTTGACTGACCACAAGAAGCATGTTGATCATGACTCACGTTACTACACCACATCCCGTTCCGCCAACCACAAAAGTACACATAGCAGTCATTGCGTAGCACTGTCACGTGTTGTGTGTGTGTGTGTGTGTGTGTGTGTGTGTGTGTGTCTGTGTGTGCAAATATATGCACCCACAGCTTGTAACACTTGCACATTATGTCCTTGTACACATTGTGTCTCAGGGTGGAGACAATCACTGAACAACTACACACAAGCATCAAGTACATGTATACTGTTATTAACAAGGGCTGTCTACACTTGCACTGTATGTTCCTGTGCAACACATAATCTGCATGCTGACACGTGTGCAGTGATGTTTTTCCTTGTGATACTGTCACCCACCCTAAAACAGTATTGTGTATGTGATGGATTGCAGGTGTGTCTGTTTGTATCTGCTGTACTGAGGAGTGTGCCTGTGTGCTTGTGTGCCTATGTGCCTGTGTGCTTGTGTGTCTGTGTGCTTGTGTGCCTGTGTGCATGTGCGCCTGTGTGCATGTGTGCATTTGTGCCTGTGTGCCTGTGTGCTAATATTGTGTACACATTTGTAAACTGTGTTTCCTATCTTCCTCTCACAGGTTCTGATGTTGCTCTGGTGGAGTGCAGCAGGGAACCTGAAGCCACTGCTGGGGATAGTGATTATGATGATACATGTGTAATGGCACAGGGAGGTGTGACAGGGTCTGTCGTTGGTCAGCCAATTGACACTACACAGCAGTCAACCCCATCAATGTGCACAGTCATCCTGCCTATACATCCATTGTCACCAATGTCCTTAGCTGAGGGACAGCATACAGTGGGCATTGACCAGGGTAGTGTGGTATCATTGGCACATGCATCCCCTCACAGCAGCCATGGCCAGATTCCTGACATGGTACCACACAGGCAGATGTCCAGGGGTTCTCGTGGGAGCATCCATCGTCGTACTGCCCCTGTCAGACGTGCCCACAGAGGTTTTTCAACCTCAGCTATGTTCCGGGCTGTAATGCATGCACAGGCACGTATGGAACAGTACACCAGACAGGGTCTGAGGGAGCTTAGAGCACACTGCACCGCTATGAATGACACTATGCGTGATGTTGCGTCTGCCATCCATAACATCAGCGAGGTCATTGATAGATGTTGGAGGGACACATTAGATCTCTTCCACAACTACATGTCCAGGAGCCAGGACAGTGCAGGATGGTTGAGGCGTTGACGTGGATGTATGCCAGCAACATTATCAGCTGGCAGTCGTCGCGGATGACAACAAACCCGCAGCCGCTCCCATAGTGCCAGTACCAGCCCCAGCAATGTTGGGTCTGTGCTGTCATTAGACCGTCCGAGAAGACCATGTGCACGTGGCTCTGGACAGTCCCAGCAGGGACATCTGTCCAGTCAACAACCCACTGCTTCTGATGACAGTACCCAGTCTGGCTTAGTACCTGATACTGTCCGTAGCACCCCTGCCAGGCACAGGTACTGTGTCCGTGGCCAGAGACAGTGATCTGTATGACCTGGCAGGTACAGTCTGTGGCTGTCCACAAACACCCATATATGGCAACCACGTGGTGGAACTGTGTGCATGCATACACACACACACATAATGCTAAGACCTAGGGCTAACACATACACACACACATTGCAGCAACATTGCCCCATGTTGTACTGTTGTCCCTCACTAACACACACACACACACACACACACACACACACACACACACACACACACACACACACATGTCAATTGGATGTGTCAATGGCAGACTCTGGCAAACCAAGTACACACCCTGTGCATATGATGAAACTGTGCCACCTCCTGCCATCTGTAACATTGATGCAGTAACAGGGTAGCATGGTGCTAATGCACAGGGTGACTACATAGCACTGTAGTAATATTATCATGTTGTTAACAGTACAGTGTAATGATATTGTTGTGGGTATATTCGAGCATGCATGATGCATTACCTATGTTTGTCATTGCAGTTTTGTATACACCAGTGTTAATTCCCAAAGTGTACTGTCTGCACATGTGCCACATGGCTGTTGTGTGTACCTGTGCCTGCATTTGTTGGGGTGTGGACAGTACATGTGTGATGTTTGCAGCACTGAGTTGCAGGTGTACATTTGTGAACATGGTTAGCATGGAACATGACATGGTTTGACAGTATGCTGTGGGTGATACGGTTTCCAAATGTCAATGGTCTGCATTCTGGTAGTATACACAGCTTACATAGCCTGACATTCAGTGGTCATGACATGGTGTCTCCTCAACTGATACACAGATGTTGAACCTGGTGTCAGTGATAGCCCTGCAGTACTACACTATATTCTTACTGAGCCACACACATCCCTGGGAACAATACTCTTTTTCATATAGCAGTCTCACGTACATGCCAACACACTACGGATATGTCCATCCATGACTGCAAATACATACAGTGGCCTACAATGCATTCTACACATGACACACCTAACCACCACAAGGGTATCATATTGACAGATACCTGCTTTCCAAGCCATGCTGTTTTGCTGTAACACAGCTGTGGCATTGGCATCGGCATGTAGTTAACATTGTATTCCAACAGTACCATGTAGGTGGTAGCACCCATCATGTAGAATGGGTAATGGTGTGTACATGTGGACAAGTGTTATCTTGTCTTTCCTGTGATATTCACATTTCAAAAGGTATTCTGCAGTCCCTCGGTGTATCACCTAAGCAAGAAGGTGTCTGTATGCATATTGGCAACAGTTGCCATACACCTACACTGGGTGCCCATCTCTCACAGACTTTGCTGTGTTTTAACATGTCTGACATATACTCCAGACATGAACCCTCACCCACATTAATCTATCAAAGCTTTCATGGGTGTGTGTTACATAGCTGGCCTAGGACACAGATCACTGCAGTAGCCTGCACTGTCACCAACATACATGTATGGCCTAAGGTCTGGTAAGCTGCGGCACATGCTGGCAAAGGTAACAACTGTATTCATATGGGGCAGGCTTCACACATAGGAACTATTAAAGGTCACAGGTACATATCTGTATGTGGCACACACATACCTGGTGTGTGCATTGAAATTACTGTTATAATAATATGTCATACAATGATAAAAGCAAAACACACAACACATTGACAAACGCACACATGGCATTTGTAGGATTCAAACCCCTACCTAACTATGTTAAGATACTTGAGAGAGATGCAATAGCACAGCACACTATTCACATTAGTGAATGATTTCCCTTCTCCTGCTGTATTTATAGGGTGCTGACATCATCAGTCTTTGCAAAGAGGAATGTACATCTTTAACTATCCCTCAGTATGGGGGTTAACAATATCTGTGCATTAACAGATGCCTAGATCAGGGTCACATATGCACAATGGCACTGCCAGGTTATGTTCTATAGCATGCTTTGTGACCACAGGACTTGTAACACACAACACAAGTAAGGGGTGTATCCATATACATCACAGATACACATACCTCTGGGTTGGTACCACTGCACTAAGCATGACAGGCCATACATATACAACTACCATTGTGCAAAACTGCCTTTTGGTTTGGTGTGTAGTTCAGACCACGCCCCCATACCCAGTAACCACACTTGGCTTTCCTGGGAACAGTGTAGGATATGCAGGTCTTCACACACACCATTATAGTGGTTGACTTCAGGTACACAAATATTTACTGGGGATACTACTCGGGCCCTCAACATCACCCTACAGCCACTACAATTTGTGAATCCATGTGCTATGGTACAACCAGTCACTATATCCACAAGGGGGAATACATATTGGACCTGATCATCACCAGCATGGGGACTCTATGTTCCACACCAGAGGTAGAACCGTCATTGTTAAGATCAGACCATAAACAACTTTCCCTGGACATCCATATCCCCACCCCCAGCCAAGGAAATCACTGCAAAGAATTTCTCAAAAGCAGACTTTGCACTTGTGAAGACTGGGGTGGAATACTTCAAAGGCCCCGTGCTGGAGGATAATACAGCCCAATCTGCAGAATCCTTTACAAACGCATTGTATGAGCACCTGTAGGTATGCATTGATCATGCTATCCCAAATAAAACCATGACTCCTCCAAAACAGGAGACCTGTCTGGTTGACCCCGGCCATATATAAGCTGTATAACAGAAGGAGGAAGCTACTACATAACAGAGCAATGTCCCACAGACCCACATAGATCATAACCTCTCCTTTGCTAATCACATTGACAGAGTCATTGCAAAGACCTTTATATAGCCCTCCTTATCACATGGGTGTTTGCATGTAGATAATGGGAGGTCATTGTGGCCCTCTACTAGTCACTCATTAGGCCCATGTTTGACTACAATTCCCCTTTGGGGTGTACCTTACCCAACACCTGCGGCAACTACAGTGAACACAACAGTACCTCCCCAAGAGGATCATGGGCTACACACAGATGTCCTATGCAGCTCAACTTAAGGATCTCCAGCTCTACTCAGTTGCTTAACGCCTACTCAGAGGTGATCTATGCCTGATGTACGCAGCCATTTCAAACCCAGAAGTAATGGACATGCTCCACCTCATAACATCCAAGACCCTTAGAGCTACACACTCCAGGGACTTAAACCTCAGCACAAAAATAAATAGGACATGCTGCAGGGACAGATTCATTACCCAGAGGCTCCCCTCACTCTAGAATTGAATCCCAATTAAAGTTAGACATAGCCCCTCGCCAACCCTCTTCCAGCGAAATAAAGCCGCATGGATGGGAAATTGCAATTTCACCCCTGGGATCTCCACTGTGTCCCTGCTTGTCAGAGGCACAGCAAACTAGCCTTAAAGGGTGACTTCTGTGACCTACTTTACAGAAGCACAGTAGGCTACTCTACTGGGGAGGTGGATGCCAAACACACTCTACCTAGGCTTATGAATTCCCTAGGGCAGACAGCCTAGTATTGACCTCTGCACCTATGTTTATATTCGGGATGCACACTATTTGTTGCTCCTACTGTTTGCAGGTTTTTATTGCCGTAGCTTTCCCAGTTTCTATGAACAACTTGTGTATCATGACAGGGTTCCAGTATATTAATATATGTGTCTGTTGTCATTTAACTGTGTGCACAGGGCAGATTGCTGGATCGTGGGAGGTTCCTGGCTTAACACATACAACCGCCAGATATGTGTGACTGACTGCTATACTCAGACATGGCCTAAGTGTGTGAGCATGCCCAGTTCAGGCTTTCCATGGTTTGTTGCCTGACATATGTCTCATTTATCCAAGTGTGTGAGCATGCCCAGTGTGACCTTTCCATATGTTGTGATCTGGAGTCCACTACATTTCTGGTTGTGTTTGAACATGATCAATATTGACATTTATACTGTGTGTGTTGGAAGTCATGTTGTGTTCTTACTGACAGACTCCTTTGTGTCATAACTCAACAGGGATTATGCTGTGCCTGCAGGGTTTCCATGTGATAGTTTGCAAAGACTTGGCAACATTCCCTCATAGTAGCTGAACACTGTAATGCTGTCATGGTGTAGTGGTTCAGTACTTTCACTATGGTGCACAGTATCATGGGTTTGAGTCTCATCACTGCTTTAAATGTTCATACTGAACAGAACAGTCTGGTTAAGGGCCAGTTGGGCAACTATGAGCATGTTGCCTTTTGTTCAGCTATGGCCTACTTAAACCAGGCTTGTCCGACATTGCTGTGTATTCACCAACTTGGGTGGATATTGCCAAACATTTCTCCACATTGACCACAGTTGTACTAGTTGGTGTGTGTGATTCTGTTCATAGGTTCATACTAGGCTATCTGCCCTAGGGCATTTATAATCCTAGCCAGAGTGTGTTTGGCTTTCAACACACATTTTAAGTGGAGTTTGCCATGACATTTTTCAAGGTTAGTATACTGTGCCTCTGTCTAACAGTGACATAGAAGTGATACCGAAGGTAGACCTACAATCTCCCATCCACTCATCAAGATTCCTCTTGAAGAGAGTCAGTGAGGGACTCTGTCTAACCTGGAGTGGTGGTTTACTCAAGAGTGGGGGGAGCCTCTGGGTTATGAATCTGTCACTCCAGCATGTCCTATTTATTTCAGTCCTGAGGTTCAGGACTCTTGAGTGCGTAGCTTGATGGGATTCTGAGTTTCCGAGGTGCAGCATGTCCATTGATTCCAGGTTGGACACGGCTTTATACATCAGACACAGATTGCCTCTGGGCAGGCGGTATGCCACTGAATTGAGCTGCAGTTTCTTTAACTGGGCAGCGAATGGCATGTGTTTGAGCCCTTTGATCCTCCTGGTGAGGTACTTTTGTGGTCTTTCCAGCTGCTGCAGGTGTCTGATACGGTACATCCCACAAGGAGCATTGTACTCAATTATGGGCCTGATGAGGGATGAGTTAAGAGGCACGATGACCTCCCCTGATGTAGATGTGAATACCTTCATGATTAGGTGGGCTATATGAAATGTTTTTCTAAACACTTTAGCCACGTGGTTATCAAATGAGAGATTGCTATCAGCTTGGGTCCCCAGGTCCCTTATCACTTCTTCCATACTTACTGGGTTACCACCTATGTGTAATTCGTGGGCACTTAGTTTTTGAAAAAGGGGATGACTATACGCTGTTTTGTGTTTAGCTTGAGGACATGGCTCTGGCACCAGTTGTCTGTTTCTATGAGGCCCTTTTGTAGGATGCTTGTGTCAGCTGGAGGGTCCATTATGGCACCCAGTTTGCAGTCATCTGCAAACTTGTTCACCAACAGTCCTTCTGTGTTGGCCTGTACCTCTGAGAAAGATATACCAAACAAGGGAGGTCCCAGGACTGAGCCTTGTGTGGATGCCACTTGTAGCTGGTTTGGGGTCTGACATGGCTCCAGCATTTCTGACCATGTGGGTTCTGTCCTTGAGCCAGTTTGCAACCCATCTAGTGACATAGGGCTTTATATTGAAGCTGGTGATCTTATCTATGATGACCAAGTGGGGTACTGTATGGAAGGCTTTTGCGAGGTCCAGGTAGGCTGTGTGGACCACCTTCCCCTCGTCAATGGCCTTGGTGACTGTTTCAAATGACTCAACCAGGTTTAGGAGGCAGGATCTGCCCTTAACAAAGCCAAACTTGGTAGGATCCTGTGTCTGTAGGTCCCCAATATGTTTATTGCTGAGGTCCATGATGATCTTTCCATAGCTTTGCAGACTAAGCTAGTCAGGCTTCTGGGGAGATAGTTTGCAGTATCCATTGAGGCACCACCTTTGTGGAGAGAGACCACTGTTGCTGTACACTGCTCTTTGGGTACATATCCTGTGGTAAGGCTGAGATTGAACAGTGGTTTTATGTTTGTGTTCAATTCTTCTTGGGGTTCATGTTGGACACAGCCCAGGACACCGTGTGGTCCCATTGATGCTGTGTGTTTTGCTTTGGAGAGGCTGGCTGTTACCTGAGCATCTGCAATGTCAGGGGGCCAGCACTCTGCTGGGATAGATATTTGCCCTTTTGGTGGGGAGGGGTGGGGGAGAAGTTTGCACTGAACCTGTCAGCTCAGATGTTGGCAATGTCTGTGGGTTGGTGTATTGTTTGTCATTTTGGACTACTTCTGAGCATATCTGGGAATTCCCATACAGGTTCCTACCATAAGTAAAGAATGCCTTGTGATTATCCTTGGTGTCCTGTACAATTTTTATCTCAAAGATGGCCTTAGATGATCTTATGTGTGGCCGTAGTTTTTCAATAATACTGATCAGAGATGCCTTCCCTTTTTGGGATTTTGATCTATCATATAGTAGCTTCCTCCTTGTATTGTATGGTTTGTTTATGGCTGGGGTCCACCGGACAGGATGCCTGGCTTTGGAGGATTGGGTCTTGGTTTTATTTGGGATTGCATGATCCATGCATTCCTGAAGGTGTTCATAGAATGCGTTTATAAAGGGTTATGAGGTCTGGGCCATATTTTCCACAGGCACAGGGGCTGTGAAGGATTCCACCTCAGTTTTGAGGAGTGTGACATTTGCTTTAGTGAATAATTTTCACTGTGTTTTTCTGGCCATGGGCTTGGATCGGGATGTGAATATCCAGTGAGATTACTCTCTGGTCTGATATTACCAGTGAGGGATACACTTCTGGTCTTGGGCATAGAGTCCCCATGTTGGTGATGATCAGGTCCAGTATGTGTTCTTCTGTTGTGGGAGTGGTATCAAGTTGTCCCATAGCATTTTGGTTTATAAATTCTGAAAACCTTTGGGCTAGGGTGTTGGGGCTAGGGTAATGCTCCCAGTCTATGTTTGGGTAGTTGAAGTCGCCCAATATAATGGTGTTTGGGGAGACCTTCATATTTTCATGTATTCTCCAGTCGGCCAAGTGTGGTTCCTGGGTTTAGGAGGGTGGCCTATAGCAGGCTATGAACTGGAAGGCGGTTTTAGCCACTATTAGTTGCACATGGATAGTCTCCGATGCTTCATGCTGTGCCACAAACTTGGGGGTGTGGGTATCTTTGACAAATATTGATACTCACCCTCCTTTTGTAGTTTTTTCCATGTTTTGCAGCTGTAAGGCATGGTATGAGGTGTAACCTGTTAATGCTAGGGTGCTCTTGGGAGCCTTGAACCAGGTTTCTGTTACTGCACAGATATCAACATTCTCCATGCTGAGGAGAGTTTGGAGTGCGTGCATCTTGCAGTTTAGACTTCTGGCATTGAGTAGCATTACTTATAGTTTCTTATCCCTTGTGATACCTATAGAGGTGGGTTTGTGTTTTGAGCCTTACCTAAAAAAGGCACTATGGGGGTGACAAGAGCCTTTGGCAATATCCAAAAGGTCACAGGTGATAGGTGAAATCCATCCCTAGTGAAGCTTCATGTCTTGTTGAGCATGTCATCCCAGGCTGACAGGCATTGTATCCCCTTTCACTGACACCAATACTTAAGCCAATTGTTGTAATTGATCATCTTGTCTTCATATTGTGGCCTCATGTTTGGTGAGGGTAGGATGATACTCAAGGTCATCAAGTTTGCATATACTACATGGTGGTAAATGCTGTTTAGCACTAACTTACATTGCTTAACACATGGCAATCATGCCTCAGGTGGTGCTGCAGGGCTGCCTATGTCAGATGCACATACTGCACTCCCTATACATGTTTGGAAACAGGTAGTGTCAAGTTAGGCATCCCTTTTACTATATGTGCGAGTCAGAGAGAGGTATCATTTCCAGGGTTCCTACTGAGCCAGTGTATGTGCTATGTGTTGCCTCTTTGCCAAGGCCAAGGTATACTGGGCACACCTCCTTCTGCCTACTGGGGCAGGCTCAGGTTGTTCCTCCTCCAAGTCATGCTCTGCCTGTGCTGGCCTTGGCACTGGTGGGGGGCTGTTTGGCCCAGGCCTATGCTGGTCCTGCTGCAGCTGTTTTCGCAAAATCATATTATGTAGCATAGCACATACCATGACAATTTGGGTACATGTAGTTGGTGAGTATTGCAAGCCTCCACCAGATGTGTCCAGGCACTGGAACCATGACTTGAGCAACCCAAACACACGCTCGATTACATTTTGTGTTTGTGCGTGTGCCTCATTATGGCGTTCCTGTTCAGGTGTGTGTGCATTTCTAATGGGTGTCATCAGCCACGACTCCAGTGCATAGCCAGCATCCCCCACTAAATGACCATGTGGTATGTCCCCATTGGCAAATGTCTGGTACAGCTGCGTCAGATGCCAGATATGGGAATCATGGTAGCTTCCAGGGCAGCCAGCACACACATTCATTATTATGCCCTGGGCATCACACACGACCTGGCAATTGATGGAGGGGAAGCCCTTGCAGTTAATGTAGGCCCTACCCTGCTCACCGGCTGGTGCTTTGATGCATATATGCGTGCAGTCTATTGCACCCACTACCTCAGGGTATTCTGCTATTTGCTGGAAGAGATGCATATTGCTGGCCAATACCTCATGGGAATTGGGGAAATATACATGATCACCGAGATGTGCTGACATGGCTTCCAGGAACTGGTGCAGTACCCTGGATGCTGATGCCTGTGATATCCCCATCATATCACCAGTTGGTCTCTGAAAGGTACCTGTTGCTAGCATTCTTAGGCCAACACATACCTTGGTTTCCACTGAGATGGGTTCCCCTCTGTTGGTTCTGTGTGTGAGGCGTGGCCTGCACAGCTCAACAATTTGCTGCAGGAGGTCTCTGTCCACTCTATTGCGCTCCACTATCTCCAGCTCATGTAACCCCTGGTAGGTGACCCTGGGCCTGTACACTCTTCTCCGTCTCCTCACTGTGGGTTGCCCGGCAGCATTTGCATTGTCACCACCCTCAGCATGTTGCATATGTCGCCTTATAAAAGCAATGACAGCCCCTAGCATTTTTTATCTGAGTGTAGCTTTTTCAGTTTTCACTTCTAGTAGCTTACTCCAGTGTTGCAGTGTCTCTTGAGAGAAACAAACTGCACTGTTGTTTGCAGAGTTTTAAGTGCTGGGCTGGGCTAGTTTTCTGCCTGTGTAATTGCCTGATTCTGATTGTTTGCACCTGCTAGCTCTACTAGTATTCCCTGGTAGCTTCCTACTATTTATTGTGCTTCCTTTTTCCTTTCTGTTTCCTCAGGGAGGAGTGACGTGCATACAAGCGCAAACACGCTCACAGCAGCTCACATGTGCGCACACATGCTTAGATGGACTAAAACTTGCTTATTCGGGTTAAAACGTGCACACACCAGCGCAAACACGCTTACAGGTCTTCCATCAGCCTTATACATGCTTACTCCAGCTTAAACGCGTGCACTCACGCTTCCACGCGTGCACTCTGTCTTACTCGAGTTCACAGGTGTGCACACACTCGCATACCCGCTCAGCAAGAAACTTTGGTGCTATCCACAGTATACACCTTCCATTTCTTGGCTTTCCCTGGCCTACCTGTTGACACACCTCTTTCCATGATGTCTAACTGACAGCTAACACATGCCACTGTGCTCCAATGAGCTTCACTTCACTACTTTCATACATACCCCCCTTGTGATGTCACCTATCTCCTACTCTGTTCCTCCCCATATCCTACTCCTACACTCCACTGACTGTGCTCATTTGCTATGTAAAAGTGTGATTCACTATCCTAACTCATTTACATAGAATTGCCTACTAATGCTTGGTTACATGTCTTAGACTGGGCTTCTCCCCTTAGCACCCCCTACTCGGTGGCCATGTTGTCTTCAGCCTGCTATTCCAGTACATTGTCATTTAACAATTTTCATAAATTCCATGTTTGTAGCTTTTATTGTCTTAGTTTATGATTTTTTATAGCTCACCCCGTTTGCGCGGCACTACACTTAAACATCGGAAATCGCCGAAAAAAAATCTTTTTATTTTAATTTTGCATTGGGGAAACTTTCCAATGGCCGTATATTTGGCCATTGGCATGCTTCCTCAACCATATGCAACCTTTATTTGGAGCTGACAAGGCTCCATTGTGCTATTTGCAGAACGGTACTCAGTTGTCAACTGAGTACATTTCTGCAGCTAACACGTCTCCTACTCGGATAGGTTTGTGCTTCCTGGATCGCAAATTTACCTCATTTGCATGCCTTTCGGCTGCAAGTGAGGTAATTTGCATATCCCAGCCCTGTCCGTGTAGGAGACATTTTAGGAGCTCTCTTACACGCCCCTACAGGCTGTTCCTGGATAGCTCTTCGGACATGATGGCTGCATGGAGTCTTACTCTATTCGTAGACTCCGTGCAAGCCATCATGAATCCAGGGGATTGTTCTGATGAAATTCCAGTTATTGTGAAAGAAAGTGCTTAACAACCTATTGTTTAATAAAGGCGTGCTACTATTGGTTCCATCATCCTCAGTGGCATGTTTGTTTTTTTTCTATTTGACTATAATATAACCTGCTGGAGGGACAGGATTGTCTCCCAGCAGTTATGGCATCTGTGGAACAGACTCCCAATTTATGTCAAGTACCTCTTTGGTGCTCTTCAAGCACAATCTGGACGATTGGATGGGTAACCATAAATGGTAACCATAAATTCACCCTAGGGGTTCCATATGTGTCTCTCTTGGACAGGGGTTATAAGTGCTGATTGTGAAAACAAGGGCAGAACTTGGCTAATCTTCTAAGGTCCCTAGGACCATTAGCCTAGTAACTTACAATGACCCTATGATCCTATGAAAGCTTTAGTGATTACATGTAGAGATTTTACACTTTGCTGAGATTTAAAAAGTCTCTATTGTTACACCAGGAACTTCTCTGTCAGAAAATCTGTCACTGTTGTGGGCCCAGTGACAATTTCTAATGCAGCAGCACACAAACAGCTCAGAACACCAACTAAATAGAGTACTAACCTTTTATGGTACCAAATAACTTTCACATGAGACAGTTTAGCAGAGAATAACAATCTCTTTTATTGCACAGGAAGAGACAACTGTGATAGTCTAGGAGATCAAGATCTTGTCTCCTTGAGTTACAGAAATCATAATTTTTATACTTTTTTTCATTAAAAGCAACATTACTGTAACAATCATAGACCAGCCAATGACCACTTAGAAATAAAGACTAGAACATTAATTTTGCTATGAGATCTCCTGATTGCTTGCTTATGATTTTCCATTTTAGGCACATGTTCCAGATTCCATGATTGAACTTTCTACTCAAAAAGTACAGATGTGTAAGCTGAACTTACCAAAACAGTAGATGTTCAAATGATCACTGCTGCAGTAGCCTTAGCTGTGTGGGTTATATCCTGCCAAGGGCATAACGGGAACCTTCCACATGCCCAAACAATAAAGCAGATCGAGCTGAGCTGAATAAAAGACAAGTCTGTGTGTGAAGCCCTTCACAGCTTTTCTGCCAGCAGAAAGATGGAGGCTGAGCCCTGAAAGGACTATGCTAAGAACAACAAAACATAAATGTCCACACGCTGGCATCAGAAACACACACAGAAAAACAAGGAGAATAGAGGAAGGCAGCAGAGCAACTACTGCAGCATTGATCATTTGAACATCAACTTACAAAACTGTACTGTGTTCATCATATTGATCACTGCTGCAGTAGCCTTAGTTATAGCTGTAGATTTCCATAACTAATTACACTTGGAAGGTTCATAGGTTCATAGGTAGGTACTAAGCTATTGGCCCTAGGGCCTATATAAGCCTAGCCAAATGGTACCCTGGCTTTTGCCACCCAAGAAAATTATTTTCCTGTGCCCCTGTCAAGCAGAGCCACAGAAGTGATCCCCGGGGTGAATTTCCTATCTCTCATCCAATCATCAAGATTTTTCTTGAAGAGTGCTAATGAGGAGCTTTGTCTGATATAGATAGGTAGTTTGTTCCAGAGTATGGTAAGTCTCTTGAGACAGGAATCTATCCCTCCACCATGTTCTGTTTACTGTGGTGACAAGGTTTAGGTCCCTAGAGCATGTAGCTCAAAGGGATTGGGATTTCTTTACATGGAGCATGTCCAGCAGCTCTGGGTTTGACATAGCTTTGTAGGTTAGGCAGAGATCGCCTCTGAGTAGGCAATATGTGACAGAGTAAAGCTGGAGTTTTTTTGAGACGGTCTGCGTAGGGCATCTGTTTGAGGCCAGTAATCCTCTTTGTGAGGTATTTCTGTGTCCTTTCCAGTTGTTGTAGATGTCTTGTGAGGTACATACCAAAAGGGGCGTTGTACTCTATAATGGGTCTAACGAGTGATGAGTAGATGGAAACAATTACCTCTTTTTTCCTGGATGAGAATCCTTTTGTGATGAGGAGTGCCATGTAGAAGGATTTCCTGACTACTGTGGTGATGTGATTATCAAAGGAGTGACTACTGTCCACCTGTGTCCCAAGGTCTCATCACAATTTCAGTGTTAAGTTGACTACCACCTATGTGGCAGTTCATGGGTACAGAGTTTTTACCAAAAGAGATGACAATGCACTTTTTGGCATTGAGCTTGAGGCCATGGCTTTGACACCAGACATCTGTCTCAGTGAGGCCCTTTTGTAGGATGTCCACATCATTGGGAGATTTGATTATGGCTCCTAGTTTGCAGTCATCTGCAAACTTTGTTAGCCAAAGACCTTCTGTGTTAGCCTGTACTTCAGAGAAGTAGATACCAAACAGGAGAGGACCTAGGATTGAACCCTGTGTTACTCCACTTGTCACTGGTCTGAAGTTGGATTTAGAGTCTGCTACTTTCACAGTGTGGGTTCGGTCAGTGAGCCAGATGGCAACCCATCTTGTGACATAGGGATTTATACCTAGTTTAGTGAGTTTTTTTTATAATTCCAGAGTGGGGGATTGTGTTGAAAGCCTTGGCGAGATCTAGATAGGCTGTGTGTACCACCTTACCCTCATCTACAGCTTTGGTGACCGCTTCAAAGAAGTCTATCAGGTTTAGGAGACATGATCTGCCTTTTACAAACCCAAACTGGGTAGGGTCCAGAGTTTGGAGATTACCAATGTCATTGTTTATAAGTTCCATGATGATACGCTCCATAGCCTTGCAGACCAGGCTCATTAAGCTAATAGGGTGGTAGTTCCCGGGGTCCGTGGTGGCTCCCCCTTTGTGTAGTGGGATAACCGTTGCTGTGCACCATTCATTGGGCACAAAGCCTGAGGTGAGGCTATGATTAAACATGGTACTTAGGTGGGGTGCCAGTTCATTCTGTAGTTCATGTAGAACACAGCCTGGGATGTTGTCAGGTCCCATGGATGCTGTGTTCATGGCTTTGGAGAGTGTGTTTTTTACCTGTGCAGCCTTGATTACAGGTACTTTGCATTCTTCCAGTATAGAGATGGGCCCTTTAGGGGATGAGAGAGGGGTAAAGTTAGCACTGAACCTATCTGCCAGGATGTTGGCAATATCAGTTGGTTCTGTATATTTAGTGCCATTGTGCTGTAACTCAGAGCAGATCTGAGTGTTGCCATTGAGATTATTGACATAGCTATAGAATGCTTTGTGGTTGTCTTTAGAATCAGTGGCGATTTTGTTTTTGCAACTATCTTTGGAGGATTTTATGAGGGATTTCAGCTTCTTACTGAGGCTGACCACGGAGTTCCTCCAATAATAGGATTTTACTCTTTTTTGCAACAGTTTCTTTCTTCTGTTGTAGAGTTTGTTTATAGCAGGGAACCACCAGATTGGCTTCCTTTTTTTGGAGGATAGCATCTTGGTTCTGTTAGGGATTGCACGATCCATGCACTCGTGTAAGTGCTTATAGAGCGCAATTGTATAGGATTCAGCAGTCGTATCTCTATTGTCCATCAGCATGGGTGTCGTGAAGTTTGCCACTTCTGTCTTAAGAAGCGTGAAGTTGGCTTTGGAGATATTTTTTACTGTGGTTTCCCTAAAGGGGGCTGGGGTTGGGATGTGGATATCTAGAGTGATTTGCTTGTGGTCGGATCTGACTAACGTGGAATTGACCTCTGGTGTGGAACACCGGTTGCCCATGTTGGTAATAACCAGGTCTAGGATATTGCTGCCCCTGGTGGGGGTGTGGATAAGTTGTTCCAAGGCATTAGAATTTATGAATTCCAGAAAATGTTGAGCTCAAGAGTTGGTACATGGGTAGTTTACCCAGTTAATGGTGGGGTAGTCGAAATCGCTCATTATTAGGGTGTTAGGTTGTACCCTAATATTTTCCAGTGTATCAAGAAATGAGGAGTGGGAATCCTGGGGCATGGTGGGGCATCTGTAGCAAGCTACAATTTGCGTTGCGGTCTTGCCCAGAGTTAGTTGCACTTGGATAATCTCAAATGTATAATGCTGAGCAGCTAGCCTGGAGGTGTGGATATCCTTAGTGACTATTGACACGCCTCTGCCTTTAGTACTTCGGTTCAAGTTAGGTAGCCGAAAGGTGTGGTATGAATAATAGCCTGGTAATGCAGGGGTGCTTTCTGGAGCCATGAACCAGGTCTCTGTTACTGCACAGATGTCAATGTTCTCCATTTTAAGGCGTGCCTTGAGTGAGTGCATTTTGAGGTTTAGACTTCTAACACTGAGTAGCTTTACCCTCAGATTTTGCTTGCTTGTACCTGTTACAGTGGTGAATTTGTCATTTGAATATTGCCTAAAAAGGCACTATAGGGGTGGCAAGAGCCTTAGCCAGTATCCGGAATCCCAAGGGCGACAGGTGCAGGCCATCTCTGGTAAAGCATTGTGGTTTGTCGATCATGTTATCCCAGGAAGACAGATACTGGATCCCCTTAGAATGACACCAGAAGCTTAGCCAATTGTTGAAGTCAATCATTTTGTCCTTGTACTGTGGTATCATTCTGGGTGATGGCAGGATGCTACTCAGGGCTAGGGTCATACCTGCCTGGGCTACAAGATCAAAAAGCTCCTCCATGTCTCTTTTCATGTAGTCCAGGGAGGTACGTCTCAGGTCATTCACACCAACATGGACAATGACAGAGTCATATTTGTACTTGCTGTGGAGTGACCTGAGTGCATGTGTTATGTGGCAGATCCTGGCATCTGACAGGCAGCTGATAGTGATGTTCTCCTTGTTTAGCCTGGTGAGTAGAACATAAGTGTGCCTGACTATAGAGTCATCTATGACTAGAGTGTTAGGTACGTTGTTATGCCATATGGGCTGTGGTTGAGTGGCAAACTGAGTTTGTGGGCTATGTATCATTTGGGTTGTGTTGGGGGTTGGAGCAAGAAGAGTCCAAGAAACCCTTGGAAATATTCCTAGCAAAGTTTGAGCTGGACCTAGTGAAGAAATCAAGCTTATAGTGTTTTCTAAAAGTATGTATAGAGGACCAAGTAGCAGCTTCTAGAATATTTCTAGAATCCAATCCTTCAAAAAAGCTATAAATGAAACCAAGGTCCTTTTAGAGATTGCCTAGACCCTGCCTGGAATTGATTTGTCATGGTGAGTATAACAAAATGTAATAGCCTTAGACAACTATATGGAAATAATCTGTTATGACACAGATTGTTCCTTCTTCTCACCTTCACAAGAAATAAACTATTGATCCAAATATCTGAGAGATATAGTTTTGTCAAGATAGTACCTGAGGTGTCTGTGGACATCTAAGGCATGTAGTATCCTTTCTCACACACTTTTAGATTCAGTACAAAAATGGGGAGATGGATAGTTTGGCTTAAAGTAAACTTGGATACCACTTTAGAAATAAAAGAAGGATTAGTTCTCAAAGAAACCCTCTCTCTATGTAAAATGATGTAGGGTTGACTCAACATAAAAGCTAGAAACTCACATACCCTTACTGAAGATTTCAGAGTAATCAGTAAACCCGTTTTCCATGTTAAGAACCTCAAATTAGCCTGATAAGCTGGATCAAATAGTGCAAGTTTAACCTTGAAGGACCACTGGTTTACTTGTCAGCCTCTTCTGAAAAAACCCTTTCAAGAACATTTTGACATGAGACTGCCTTGAAAGAGGAGGATCTATGAGCAGACATGTGGAAATGGCTGATATATCAGCCTGACAGAGGAATAAGAAAGGCCACAGGATAATAATCCACACAAATATTGTAAAACCAGAGAACAACTAAACCTGAATGAGTGCTAGTTACTTCGCTGGCACCAAATAGAAAACCTTTTCCATTGGCTAATATATGATTTACTAGTAGCAGGATTTCTTACCTCCTTTAGTACCTGCTGCACATCCTCAGCAAAAAGGTAATTAAAAAGAATAAAGACTTTATCATCCAGGTGGTCAATTGAAACTGTTTGATGTTGGAATGTATCAACCACCCCTGATCTTTTGTGAGTAGATCCAGTCTGGGTGGAAGCTTGTGGTATTTGCCCCATCTACGTCCAAAAAGAAGAAAGGCCTCCAGTTGCCTAGGCAGAAAAGGGATTTCTTCTGAATCTTTAGCAGTACCCTGGATATTAGTGGAAAGGGTGGAAAAGCATACAGGAACATTCCTAATAAAATAAAAGAAAAGGAATCTGTCTTCCAGGCCTTCTTTCATAAAGTCCTGGAGCAAAATCTTGCCAGTTGATTGCTCAAAGAGGAGGGAAAAATGTCTATTTGAGGAACTCCCCACAGATGGATCAAATGTTGGAAGATCCCTTAATCTAGTTTCCATTTGTGAGTGCCTTGGTCTTGTTCAGCTTGTCTGCCCCTCACAGAATGTAAGATTCCTGCAGAGTGAGACTGCACTGTGAAACTATATCCCAAGCTTACATGGCTAGTCTGCAAAGGAGGTATGACTTGGTTCCCCCTTGCTTGTTGACATATGACAATACTGTGGTATTGTCTGAAACCATTTTGAAGAGGTACTGGGGGGTAAAGATGGTTCATAGATTTGAGTGCTTTGATCAAGTAAGTATCTACTCAATATTTATGTGCATGTCTGTGTCCTTGGTTTCCTACACCTCTACATTTTTATCACTCCTGAAATTGCTCCCCAAACAAATTTGAAAGCATCTGTGGTGAGTAACTGCTATAGATCAGGAAGGGAGAAGGGGGGAGACTTGGATTTAAGGATATCTATTGTCTCCACCAAAATATTTCACTTTTCACAAATCCCCAGCACTGGGATTTGGAAAGATAAAGGGTGTTGATGCTGGGGCCAAAGAGATTTCAGATACCATTGTATATGTGGCATCTTACCAGGGGTATCATGAGCATCATAGATGCCATGAGACCCAAAATCCTGAGGTATTCCCTCCCAGTGATCAAAGTCTGAGTGGAAATCCTGGAAACAAGTCTAAATAAGAATCTATTTTTTCATATGTAGGAAAAGGTTTTTGAACTGACATGTCAAGTTGACTTCACAGGAACACAATCTGTAATGTCAGCTAGATGCTCCAGAAACACATTACTGTGTGACGGAATGAAGAAAGTCTTTTGAATTTTCTCTTGGAATCCCAGCTTGTGTAAGAAGTCTCTCACCCAATAGATATATTCTCACTTGGGAAGGAGGAACTGGTTCTATCCATCCTTGGCACAGCATGTTATGAATAACCAGTGTAACAAAAAAGTCTGATCTGTAGGATGAGGAATGACCCCCTGAAAAGAAGGAATTTCCTCCCACTGCCATCTGTAATCCCAATGAATGGTATGCAGTACCCATTTGTCTGAAGCCATCTGTTGCCAAAGATAAAAATGAAGATTAAAACTTTCTTGAAGAAAAAAGGGGGCCAGGACAGGAGTGGGTCACAGGGTCTTTTGAATACTCATTCAGATATATTGGACTGTCCTTGGTTTAGGGAGATAAGAGACTTCTTTTTGGGATTCCTTGCCATTCCTTCTTAAACATCTGTTTACCTGAATTCTGTTGAGACTGTTTATTCTGTTTTCTGCCAAAATTGGAGGAGAAAGTAAACCCCTTGGGAGAACTTAAAAAAGGAGAGCTGAAAAATGTTAGAGGTTCCCTGAATCAGTTTGAACCTTTCAACAGAGGGACAGAAACTAAATCTCTATCCAAGGTACAATTTAAAATCTAACTTTTAGCATCATCTGGAAGTTTCTGGGAATGCAGCCATCCAAACTTCCTTAAAACTGTACCAGTGGCCGAAGTCCCAGAAGAAGTTTCAAAAGAATCATACACACAATGCAAATAATGAGCACGGACCGGGGAAACAGAGGAAACTATGTTATTTAAAGCAGATTTTCATCCAAGAAGAAACTGCAGATAAAACATTCCTCATACTTTCTCAATGTGTCAGAACAAACTTTTAACATGAGAATTCAAAATTCTGAAAACCAATGGTGCAGAAGTATACACCTTTTCCCCAGACCTATCAATAATTTTCCCATCCTTCCCAGAAAGAGTAAGACTGCAATTAACTAGGTACATAGCATCAGTGGGATCAACTAAGGCTATAGGTGCTGGGTCAGGTTTGGGAATAGTGCATAAAAATTTAAAAGACTAAGGAATTTTATACATCCTATCAGCCTTTTTAGGGGCAGCTGGCTGACTAACAGGAAAACTACCGGCAACAGCATGCATATCTTCTAAGCTGACAGATCAGGATGACTGGGTGTAGGTTCTGGAAAATCCTTCTGCAAAACTCATAGTATTTTCTGAGGGACTGAGAAACCTGAAAACACAGGTGCATTCTAGCAATAGTTTCAGAGGGAAAGAAACTCCCAATGGGAGAATCAGAAACTGAGCTCTCCTCCAAGTCCAAATTTGAAATTTGAGAAAAAAAAAACTAAATATCTCCCTACATCTTCCCGTTAGGCTAATCTATGGTCCATAGTGGCACTAGATGCTACACCAGAGGGATCCAGGTAAAAAAAAAAAATGAGTGGTCTGAGGAACCCACCTGTGGCTTTGGCAATCTGCTAGCCTGTTGTGGTGGCAAAGGCTGTTTGATTAACTTTTTTGTTTTGTCATTGGAAGAAGGAACAACCCTGGGACCAGCAGTTTGTCCCATGGTCAAGTTGAAAATGATGCCTCTTTCCAACAGCAAATACCAGTACAACTACCATTCCACAAAAGTTACCTTTTCTGACAAAAAAAAAAAAAAACAGAATAAAAAGCACTTTCAGACACTATGTCACCCACACCAAGAAAAAATATACACTATTTTTCCCCAGAAAATGTGATTTTAGTAGTTAACACTACTTTTAAACTTAAAAAGTGCTTCATTTAGAAGTATTTTACAGCCTCAAGACAGTCCATTAAAATACAGCACTTTTAGCTTTTAAAATAACATAAATAAGTATAAGAAAATGGATGCTTTTTCCAAAGAGAACTTATCTGCCCAGCAAAGGAAGGCACAGGAGAACCGTCAATCCTTAAAAGCCTCAGATGAGCATACTCTTCAGTGACAGTAAAGCTCTGAATGGCTTCATGCCCAAACTTGTCTTTTAATCAGCTCAGCTTGAGCTGCTTAACAATTTGTGCACACAGAAGGTGCCCTGAAGCAGTATAAATCCCATATAACTAAGGTCCTGCAGCAGTGATCAATATGATGAGCATCGCATCTTTTACTTTTATAACCCTGTCCGCATTTATTAATGTTAGACAGGAAGCAGATTAACAGATGCATAATGAAGGACATTCAAGATATCATTCTGCTATGAAATCATATTAGAAATGAAATGCACACAATAGTATTTCCTTTAACTATAGTTCTCACACTTGGTCATATTGTGCAGAATGCAACATGCAGTAAACATCCTGCATGCAGTAGCAGGGTCATACTGAAGGGCACCACCAGACTCATCCAGGTGATGGAAATGGAATTTCAGCATGCCAAACACCCAATCAGTAACTATTCCTGTTTGGGACAGGGTGGTGTTTTACCCTTCTTTGTTAGCTTGTATGTTGTTCCCTACAGTGGTCATAAACCAGATTTTGAGTAGGTAGCCTACATCACCTGCGGGGGAAGAAAAAGAGGGAGAGACACAACAAAGAAAAGGTAGTTTAGTACTATTTTTACAAAGATATAACTAATTACATAATTATTGTAAAGGTTCCCACTTAACTAGCAAGGTGACTACAGTGCATCCTCCCAAGCAGGAAGAGGTAACAGAGTGAGCTAGTGTACCAGATATAAGAATCATAGGCACTGCCAGGATACAGTGCCAACTATTGGTGATTCATCAACATGTATCACATTCTACCTGGCGGCTGATGAAGATGTAGCCATTCATATTTTGGCAGCACTCACCCTGTGATCCTGATATGGCCTTAATGGCAACATGGGTGCACTCTAATCTAATCTATGAACCTGCCTTAGTATGCACATGTACAGGAAAGCCACACATAGGTTCATAGATTAGTACTAGGCTAACTGCCCTTGTGGGCCATTTAAACGTAGCTGATTTCCCCATTTGAGAATCAAACCCTGCACCTTTTATCTGTAAACTAAACACCTTAACCATTATGCCAACCTCCCACCCTCTCCTCAGTTCCCATACGATGGTCATACACACTCAATAAAGCCCCTACAATATCAAAGTCCATTCCAAATCTATCAAGGAGTTGTTTATGAAATTATAATGGGTTATTCTATGTCGATATATTTTCTTTCTTGGCTGGCAGGCTCCATTGGGCACAAATGGTTTTGACTCAGCCAAGACAAGCAGCTCACTCCATGAAATAGCTAGGCTGGAATCAAAAGCAATCATCTTCACCAAATGCAAACTAGATAGAAAATGAACAATTTCACCTATTTGATAAAGCCTCTCTGGATGGCAGAGAAACATGTCAAAAAGAGCTATGAATCACAAACATGCAGGGAGAGGGCTTATTTGCATAAGAACCTTTGCAGCATTTTTAATTTAAATCTCATTATATCTTCATTTGCATATATTCATTGAATGCTACCATGTGTAAATGCAACCGCCCTCTCTGAATCACACAAAAGCTGCACTGAGAGGCAATCTGTACAGCCTAAGGAGCAATGATTATGAATGAACACACCCCAGTTTCTGGATATTATTTCCACCAGAATGATTTCTGAGTTACAAACCCCACTGCTTTAAGGAGCCTTGCACAGTTTTCCTTAAAGAAAGGGATCTTCCGAAAAAAAGAAAAAAAAAACATTATGTCTAAGGTTGTCTCCAAATAATATCTGGTAACAATCTATGCAGATTTCTATCATAAACAGTAAAATGAAGGCTGGAAAAAATATCTTACACTTCCTGTATTTTCCCAGTGCTCTTTGTTATTATATATAGAGGATACATCCCATCTGGCAAATTAATAAGCAGATAATTTGTTTCAAAAAGGGGAACATTATCATCAAGTAAAAAAGTATACTATCTCCTATCAGTTTATTTATTGCATTGTTATCAACTATGACAAAAAAAACATAAAAAAATAAATACAATTAAAAAAAAAAATGGAAACAGGATTCACTGTTCATTTTAGTAGCTATCGCTGCAGCCTTTTCTTCTTGTGGAGTGCTTCAGCTCATTGCATTTACAAAGACACCACATCATCATCATCATTAGAGATCATTTTAAAGATCTGCAAACTGAGTGTCTAACTCAAGGTATAAAATAGGATTTGCTGTTATAGTACTTCAGGAGTTGCAACTGGCCACTTGCCATTATTCCATCTATAAGCTCCAGTACTTTTACCTATTTATTTCTTGCATGCAAATGCTGCTGTAATGAGTCAAATGATGCAGATAATACATTTGTATGGTATTTCATTATAACAGATGATGACTGTGTAATATGACCCTTTCTTTGGGAAAGGTTCCTTCCTTCTTTCCTGGTACTGTGTGCATATGTGGTCTGATAACTTGATAAGTTTTTATTGGACATCTAGCAAGTCTGCTAGCCTTTATATGTGTGAAAGCAAACAATATTGAAAGCACATTTGATTGAATGATCAAAAGACTAAATGCTCATTTTTATAGCAATTGTAAGTAGGAGTGTGCAGAAAAATGTATGTTTGACTGAAAAGGTTATAGTGGTTGGTGTGCGTGCGCAAGTGTCTCCAGGTTAGGGTTAAAGGAAGGGCTAAGTGAAGGGATAGATTTACTGTTTTGTGTGTTTTGTGTTGTGAATGTTCTGTGCCCTTTTGTCTTGTGTTGTAGTACAGTTAGGGAAAAGGTTTTAGTAATGCGCAGGATTATGGTTAGGAGCAGGTTTAGTATTAAGGTTAGGGTTAGGATACATAAATAAACTGGACAAGGGGCTTTGCTATGAGAAGTCATATATTACATGTTTTATCCTGACAGAATATTTTTATAGTTTCATTATTTTATTTGGCTAGTTTACTTCTGTATTATAATTCTTTGAGTTTTATCCTGCCATAAAAGCATTTATTGGTGCAGCCTTCAGGTATCCTTTGTAAACGTACAAAAAAAAAAATAAAGAAAGAAAACAAAACTATACACAATGATTGCTCTTCTTTAAAGCTGAGCTGCTGCTTAACACCTTCTGCATGAGAAAGCTGTCTTATCTGCTAGTGGACATATTACTACTAAAGTGTGGTGAGGGACACGTGCCCTCCTTTAGCAAGCATTGCATTTATATAATACATGAATCCTGCAACGATGATCACGTTACTTGTATTACCTCTGTTATGAAGATTTGTCACAAAGCTATATATTTCTCTTCAACTGGACACATTACCAGAGCAGATGACATTAGAGGGGAGTTGCAGATAACCTGCTGCCTATATCTTTAGAGAACAAATACATTTTAAATTATGATAAAAGATGCATCCTAAGAACACTAAGTATTTTACAAAATCAATATTTTTTACAAGATATAGAAGTAAACACCAGTCTGCTATACTTCAAGTTAGGGCAAGGCCTGTAGCACAACAAATTTATATAAATAATTGTTTAACTAACCCATGTAGTACAAACTTAACATGTGAAAAAGAACATTTTGGGGATGTGCATGGATACACACTAATGGTGGTAGTGTTTTAATCTGTCAATCCCTCACCTACATTACAATTCATGAATTATGTGATTTTTGCTAAACAAAGCTGACGCATTTATAGACAGAATGTTCTACTAAATGACAGCACAGGCTCTTTAAACTGACATATTCAATGACAGGTGAGTGTAAAGACCTAGGATTCAACTTCTACTTTGACAATTGCTTACCTGGCATTTGGCAGCATAGCTCGTCCCTACAACAAGATGACAACTACCGGAGATACCTTGGCTGGGGGGTATAAAGGAAATAAAAGGTTCCCTTGTTTCACTGACAGCACTGTTCAACTGTACCACATTGGCTATAACTTTAATAAAGAACAACACGTCAGCCAGAAAGGTTAGCTAGACCATGTGCAAGCATAACTGTAAGGCCAGCAAAAGAATATTCTGGATAAAACTGAGTGCTTACAATTCCTGGAAGCCAACTCTGAACAGGTAACCATTTCTTTGTCTCAGCTAGACTTGAAGATTGAAGATCTTGAAAATATATCTCAATGTAACAATATTCAGGTCCTGGATATACCAGAACAGATAGAAGGGAATGATCTGAGATGTTTCATTTGAATAGAACTCAAGAAATTGTAGTAGAGTTTGCATGAGCCACAAATAGAATGGTCTCATAGAATAACACCCTGGACATCGAATGCTAAACATCCAAGACAGTTTATTGGATATTGATTCAGAAAATACTCTTTTAAAAGCTAGAACTCTTTCAAACAATTTTAAATTGGTGAGAGACTCCATGCCTGTGGTTCCTGATGACAATACTGCACTTTTTCTAAAGCAAAAAGCTATAACACTGTATTTTTGTTTCGTTAGAGAAAGGGTATATAATGTGTAAGTGCATTTTCAGCCATACTATAAATATCAAAGGATAACTGAAACTTTTGTATTGTGTCAGTGGAGGGCATGGAATGTTATTATCACAAGCTCTGGGAATTTCAATAAACAGCTTTATTCAGATATACCTTGTGAGTAAAGATAATCCCCTCTCAATGCAAAAAAAAGGAAATGTCCTTACAGTCCTTCACCAACCAAATCCTTACCCAAAGCAAGAAGCAGCTGGAGGAAAATAGAACCATTACAATGAAGTCATTTTTGTGCCCCAACCTCATTGTTGGATCTAATAAACATCAGGTCAATGAAGTAGGGTTTGGACCTGAGACTGAAGAAACACAAGTTGAGACTATGGAAGTGTCCAGGACTGAAGTGAACTCTTCAGATTCAGCTGGACCTCAGGAATTTGTGCCCTCATCCATCACTTGAATGCATGAGGATAAGCATCCTAATGACTTTGCTAAGCTTGGTAACACCACTCCAGTTTAAGTGGATGGATCGAATACTTGGGATCTAGCATGGGCAAGAGATTATGCCCATGCCTGTGCTACTGTAAATGTAATTGGGACTACATTGGGTACATTGGTTGGGACTGCAATCCCGTTTGTTTATTGATATTGTGATTACTCTCTTAAATATTTTTTATTATGGGCATGAGGGCTTCAATGACCATTTGGGTGAGTACTATTTGATTTTAGTTATCTTACATACTTACAAGAGGCCAGTGGCTTGGTTCTCCGACAATTTGTTATGAAAAAAATGTTATTGTTTAATAAATAAGAATACTAACAACAGTGCCTTACAATCATCCTCTCACACAAACTTTAATATCCATGATACCATATCTTACAAGTCTCAAATCCTGCTCAGCAAATCACTATTCATGATATAACAAGCACTCAGAAACTGAACAATTAACACATAAATGTAGTAACTCTGAATATTAGAGGTATTTCTTCCACTTATAAACACATAACTATCTTAGAATTAATTGAGTGCCTTCGATACCAACTTATTATTTTATAGAAAACTAAAATTAAACGAAAACATATGTCACTGACTATTGAAAATGGAAGGAGTGGAATACGAGGAAACTCCTCTGCAAAACAGTGATATCTTAACATTAG
Organism: Protopterus annectens; assembly: GCF_019279795.1. Lineage (NCBI taxonomy): Eukaryota > Metazoa > Chordata > Ceratodontiformes > Protopteridae > Protopterus > Protopterus annectens. Next base: position 1,933,724,669 of record NC_056735.1, on the reverse strand, counting down.
TTAATACTTTTGGTGGGCAGGACAATACTTGACAATAGTACAGATAACAAGGGGAGGTGGGGGTATCACTTTAGTCTGTACTACTAATCATACATTTCTACTAGGAAATTATTGGAAGCTTAATACAGATGATCCTTCTCATTTACTGCAATCCTTCAAGGCAATACTGTCTTGACAAGCTAGAATAGATTTTATTATTATTGGAGAAGATTGCATCTTAGTCATTGATCCTGATATTGACAAACTTCCCTGAGGGTTGCAGTCACACCTGAATTCTATTGCACAGTAAGACTTATGACTAAAAAAGGACTTAGTAGCTTGCTGAAGAGAACTATACCCCAAAGAGTAGGATTTCACCTGTACAGCTCCTCAGTTAAGAACAGTAAGCTGTGTTCATTATTGATTTATTTCTACAAATTTACTTAACAATGTAAGGCAGATTGAAATAATCCCTATGGCTAGGATAGACCATGTGTGTGTAGTATTATCCATCTCACTTAAGATCCAACATCCAAACCCATGTTGCTGGGGAGTGGACCCCCTGGTATTACAAGATAATATGTATATAGAAAGACTTAGGCAAAATATACTTCATTATTGGTCAATAAATGAAGGTCAGAATTTGTCAGTTTGGGCACTGTGGGGCTGGGTCTATGCCAAAGTACAAAACTGTGACAAAAAGTTTGTAAAACAAATGTGGATGGCAAAATATTGGCAGACCACACAAACAGAACAAAATTTCAAAGAACTAGAACAAAAATATTATCAGTACAAGGTGTATGCAAGCAGTCAGGCATCTTAGTCTTGAGACTGCTTGAAGCTTAGAAGCTAGAACACAAAGCATTTGGGCTACATTTTGCATCCAGGGAAGTACATTTAAACTACATTTAAAATACTGCACTTGCCTTACCATTTAAATCAGTGTTGTGTGTTGTATTTGCTCTTTATTTAATGTTAAAGCCATTAATTTAAGGCATTTTTACAGTCAGCAGTGCTTTTCAAGTGTCTTCTGTGCTGTATTGTGCCTGTGTGTTCTGAGTGTTGCATTTTTACTAGCTCTCCCCTGAGAGTGAAGCTGCAGTTATAAATGGATTTGGGTTTTACAATATCCAATGTTATTTCTCTGAGCGTTTAAGTGGGTTTTTAGCATTGTTCAACTAATTCTGTGTTTTAGTCACTTTTCAAACCTAAAACAAAAGGCCAACTTTGGCCAGTTCTGTGAGTTGTAACTAGAACTTGTGGTTATTAACCCAGCCCCCCCAGATTTGGGACTGCTGGAAGCTTAGAAGCTTGCAACTTCTAATTTTGTGACTAACACTGTGAGTAATTTTATAACTTGGTAGATTGTTGGTGATTTTACAGCCCAATATCTATCTATCTGTCTATCTATCTATCTATCTATCTATCTATCTATCTATCTATCTATCTATCTATCTATCTATCTATCTATCTATCTATCTATCTAATCTATCTATCTGTCTATCTCTCTAGCTATCTTGCTACACATATATCCAGACAGAGAGATATCTACTTTGTCCTTTGGTAGGTCAAAAGGATCACAATGAGTGACTATAAATGAAATATTTAGTAAATAGTAGGGCATTTACCTTTAAATAGACCATGTTATAAAATTATGTTTTTACTGACCAAGGGACAACTGATTATGTAATTGATGCAATCTTGTACATTAAACTATTCATTGTCACAGCTTTTCGTGTCCTTCTCTTATATGGCATAATGGATGTTTGTCACAGACTTTCTAAGAGGACAAAAAAAAATCACCTTGTTAATGTATCTTGTTTTGTGTCTTAAGTGCATAATGTAGAGTCTATGTTTTTCTGCAAGGTATTCATTATAATTTTTTTGAGAGTCTCTAACAAAGCTGACCAGGGTAATTCTACTGCCATTTTAAGGATAAGGAAAGAGTCTTTCCTTCCTTAGAGGAGTGGAGTCATGAGTGCCAGATACCAAAGAAAGATCTTTTTTATGTACTGTGGGAATCAGTGCTTGAAATCTGAAACTCTAGTCATTAGTTTCTTCATGTTATCTGCAGCTGTTACAGGGCTATGTAAATTATATGCATCAACACATTTTCTGCTTTATTCCTTCAGTACCAGGCAGCAGTGCTAATGGAAACAAAAATTAAATTTATATCCTTTTTCCCAGCTACATGTTAAAAACTGTAACCAGAGATCTCGGTAAGTACCGTCATTAAAGTATCATTGTTAGGACTATGAGGACATATGATGTCCTATTTTATGGTGTGGTTGTTGTATCTTATCAGAAATTTTAATTTCAGTAATAGCAGTAGTTACATTATGTCAAACAATCTTTATCCATACAAAACATGTCATAGATGGTTTCCTAAAATAATACATTGCATTTTACTCCCATTCTTTTTTGAGATCAGATGAAACTGAAAGCAGCTGTTGCTCATTCTGATTAAGGGTTGTTTAGTCATCAGCTAATAATATACTTGAATTACTGTAATCAGCTCCAGTGCTGCTTCTTGCCTTTCTTTCTAACAACCCTCTGCACATCTCATCTCATTTGCAGACTAAACAACAACCTGGTGTTGCCAGAAGCTAATTTCCTGCATTCATATTTTAAAACCTCCTAATATGCAAAACCTTAAGAGGACTAGTGAGGTGCTGCCATGCTATCCTATGGTTCAGCAGCAGTATGCACCATTATCTGAACTTTAATCTTCTCTATTTTAGGAATCGAAACACTGGGGGCAAAGCAGTGCCTTTTTATTCAGTATCTCTTAGTAATAATAATGATTAATGTAATTACATATTCTTTGCTTTGAATATGACTGCTTTACAGACTTCTAAAACAGACCCTGACGTACACTCCAATTAACATCTGTGCTCTGAAATTAGGAAGACACTATGGGAAGAAACTGTAAACATTCAACAGACATGCTTTATTTATTATTGCTTCTATGCAATAAACAGTGCAATTTGTTTATTACAATCTTGATTATATTAGGTGACTAAGTAGGATTTCAATAAGCTGCATTCCTTACAAGAAATACTTTTTAATGGCATGTTGCATTGTTTTCAGAACAATTTGCTATAATATAATCCTGCTGCATTCTTTAAGATTTCAAACTAATGAGGTAGCTTCCCCTCCTTTATTTCACTATTTTCCTTTTAATTATCCAATAACAATTAGTTATTTTTGTTAGCATGTATATACAGAAAGAAATGAAGACTTAACAGTGATTTGTGATTACAACCAAAAATACAAGATGAAATGAATTAGCACTGATTACACTTAGAATTATTGGATTACACTTAGAATTATTTTTTTTGCAATGAGTCAATCTGTTTACTTAACTTTTAAATGCTACTGCACCTATAAATGATGATGACTTTGTACACATTCAGATGTAGGCGTTTCAATCAATCTCAGTACATATATATATATATATATATATATATATATATATATATATATATATATATATATATAAAAATATACACACATATTTATATCTATATCTATATCTGTATTAACTGTATATATATATATATATATATATATATATATATATATAGAGAGAGAGAGAGAGATAAAGATACACACACACTCACACACACGCACATACACACACACACACATATATATATATATATATATATATATATATATATATATATATATATATATATATATATATATATATATATATATATATATATATATAGGTCTACTACACAAACCCAAAATCCCACTTACCCGACTTTAATATAACCGAGACGACAAAGCCGAAAAGTCAGAAGACCAATGCCCGGAACACCGACTTTCAACTCCAGGTAAGTAATTGCTTGGCCAGCCTGAAAAATGGATAAAAAAACAAAGCAAACTAAACTGACCCATGTGGGGGGCTTTATCCCCCACACACGCCTCCTTATTTGTGGGGTTGAGCTCCCCCACCCCCCCTAACTAAATATACTAACTCTGAGATTGCACTACCACAGGGGTAAGGGGCAAAGTTCACCATAGTGGCCAAGCAGTAACTTACCTGGAGTGAAATGTCAGTGTTCCAGGATATTGGTATTATGGATTTTTGGCTTTGTCATCCTGGTATTTTAAAAGTTGGGCAAGTGGGATTAAAGTCTACTGAAATAGACCCACATATACATATATAAATATATGCATGTATGGTTATCAATAATATTCTTCTGGTGGCCAAGCAGGCTTGGCTGCACAGCCTCTCCAGAGTGTGGCCGGTTGATTAGTCATGGAAGTGATTTCTTTAGAATGAAATTCTTAGTTTTTCAGTATATCCCTGCTTGATAATTAGCATGCTGCTGATTAAGCTCAATCCTGTCATGCCAAAGACCAGCTAGGCACTAGCAATGTTTCAATCTGAACCCAGCTCTATGCATGGTGTGGAGAGAGTGATTAAATTATGGTTCATATCTCTAAGCAGAGACAGGCTGAACATAACTTTGGGCTAAGGAGTCCATGGTGTGGCAGAAGAAGTTATCAAATTTTTCCATCAGGACATCCACAGAATCAGCTCCACTATCCAATTAGAACTTATTGATTGTGTAAAAAAGATGTCAGGAGTAATCTGACGTATATCACAGATCTTCCTCAGTTCAAGGCTGGTGGACACCTTGGAATTGTGGGGCTAAGTCAAAGTGAACAAGGAAGTGGTCTGGCCATGAGTTTGGTTCCTCCAGTAAAATCACAATGACCAAGTTGAATATTAAAACTAAATCCAGTGTATGTATACCCAAGCTTCAGTTTTGAAAAGTTAATTACTTGAGCAAACCCAAAAGTCCTTCATAATACAGTTAAGAGCCATTTGCCATAGATATTAAAGTCCCCCAGTGCCATAATAGTGGCCTAAGAAAGAGCTAATGAATAAATCAGTGGAGTCCTGTAAGAATGTCCAGGTGCATTTTGAGTCAAAAGAGTTGCAAAAGGGACAGTCTATATATGTCTCTTGTTAAGAAGACTTTCAACCCTGTCTTCCTGCAGCCAAAGTCTCAAGCGAGGAAAGTGTAAAATAAAATAGTGATGCTGATGTCAAGGTATATGAAGTTCCAGTATCAGTTTGCTGTCTGCAAGTGACTAGTTTGGCTATAACTTTAGCTTTGTTTCAGAAGTGTAGCCAGACTATCCAATTATTGTGCTAATGAGGCCAATAAAAAGGCCAAAACGTCCATGTCCACAGCTGGTGAGATTTGTCTTTATTTGCCTGAATGTAACCATAAAGACTTAAAAAGTAAAAAAAAAAAAAGTCATGGACATTCCGAAAACATTAAGCTGAATCACTCAACGCCCTTAATGTGTTATTTGCATATTTCTCATGGGCTTCCATTACAAGAGTTTTATGGTATCACAAAGTGAAAACTTTAAATTCTAGTCTGTTATAAATAACTCTTAGCTGTCCAGATTTCTGCCTCGTATGTTTGGTCTTTTCCTCAAAAGAAATTGTGCTCTCTTGGCAAATCACCGTGGATTGAAGACATTAAATAATAACAGACATTTTAAGTTCCAGACTTCATATCTTTCAAAAATGCATGTTAACACACATCCTTTTATACTAACATCTTACTATGCTTACAAGAGCAATATTTAAAATCTGTCTGTATTTTTGGGCCTTTGCCCCCCCCCCCATTATTTTAGGCTTTGTCCAGAATTTTTGAGCTAATAGGTTGTGAGGTATGGTTATGACTCTCCGTTTATTTTCATCAATATCAAATGCATAGGAAGATATGTGACACTGATCACAATACAGTTAACCCTCATAGAAGTGGAAGTAAATTTGTCTTATAGTAATACATTTCCCTGCTCTATAAATTGTCTTATCATATCTTATCAATCTAACAAATGAAGGCAAATACTTTCATGAATGTAGTGTATGCCTGTGCATGAAATCTGTAATCCATGTGATAGGGCATGTTAGTGTTGCTTTCAGTGATACAGCTGCGGTAACCCACCTGGCAAGAACATCAGTTTCCATTAGATGGGAAAACACCAGCTATCCAAATACATAGCTATACATAGCTAAGACAATTATTAGTGAGCTATAAAAGGCTGTTTTATCATCACTTATATGAAGAAACAGGACTGTGCTTCAAATGTTAATTACCTATGTGCTAAGTAGAGGTGAAATAGTACAACAAGCTAAGGAAGTTTGGACTTTTTACAGAAACTTTCTGGATTTGTTTGCTGAAATGTATTACAGTCAAATTGCTTATCACAAACATAGTAAGCTAAGGACCAGAACACCAAAAAATGGAGAGAAGCTAAACAACTTAAAAAATAGTTTATCCACATTGACCATACCACCTACCTCCCACTACTAGACCCTGCTTAACGATAAGCATTATGGATAAACAATTATTAATAACCAAATTATTGTATGCATTATAGTCAACAAGAATATATACCAGGGATTTATGCATTTTCTACCATCTACTGAGCATACCAAAACAACCCATATCATTCTTCATTATGGGAGACAGTCTATATCTGACCTCACTTCCATGATTACCGGATATTATGCTGAAGTTGAGGACAGCAATTTGTATCTTAGTTATACAAGTTTCTGTACAAGTAGTACAACATCACTGTAGTAGCTTAAAAATAAAGTAATATTTTTACTACTTCTACCTTAATGCAATTGCTCATAAGGTTTTCCTTCAGGAGTCTTGAACTTAATGTCTTCTTCTTATTGGCCTCTCATTCCATGTCAGCAGAAGCTTAATTAATGACATCTGTTTTAGGGCTGCAAAATCATCCTCCATGGTATGATATTACATGCTGCAGGTTTGAAGTAACACACATGAGTCTGACAAGATGCTGCATGGTGGCCCCTGCTATGTGGTGATCATAGCCACTTTTTTGCTTTAACATGGCAGTGGCTGAATAAAGATGCATTCTCACCTCCATAACACTTGTAGAAAAAAGTGCCATTCAACCACAATATTAAGTCCTTGAAGGGGATTTTTTTCCATCGATGAATGACTGAAAATAAACAATCACTGACCAAGGTAATGGTTAGATAGAGATTGCTGTTAGATATAGTTATGGGCACTTCCGGTGTTCAGTTTAATATTGGAATCAAGCTACAGCATTTTACAGATCCATGATTGTAAAAATTGAGTCATGTTATAGTTACTTTAGAACAACATTTCAAATAATTTTTCCTTCTAACTCTCTTTCTCATTTACCTTTCCCTAAAGGTTTTGTGCATGGGTAAGAAAGAAATTTAAAGATGAAAGAAGTTATCATCCTATGTAATAATGCTCAGTTCATCACATTAAAGAATTTGAATACATTTAGGAAGTCTCACCTCAGCAGGTTATGATTCCTTTGATATATAACTTACTATTAGTCCAATGATTTTTGCTGAAATTAGCTTTTAATGTAAACATGGCCTAATAAAAACTCAGCGTTGTACTGTCTCTACTATTAATTCCTTGCCACACCAGTTGTTAGACTTTAGGAAGGCTGAAATCTTGCGTTATGTCTAAATTTCTGGATGAGAATCATTGTGACCTTGAAGGTGGTCTATGTTGGTGAGAATAGGATCTTCCAAGAGACTGTTTTACACCTATATTTGCTGTGTTACATGCATAGAAAGCTTCTCTGCTTGACTTCTCAGTGTAGTCCAGTTTTATCTGTGTCTCTGTGCCATGTTGCAATGCATAAACAAGTTACTTACATTAATAACTTGCCAAATTAGATTCTTGCTGGTGAATGTCTGTGCTACATCCATAAACTTGCAAGCAACTCCAAGCTAACGGGCAGAAAAATACATGCCTAATCTATAACTCTTGCCTTGTTTGAACTAGCAAAGATTTCTTAATTTACCTGATACCAAAATATAGCTTTCTTTTATGATGAGCAACTGAACAATCTCACAACTTCAATTGTTACTATTAATGCTTTTGTCTCATACATAATAACTGTGCTGCTTTGTAACAGGTTGTGGAATGGAATGCCCTTTCCTATTAGTATTTAACTACATGCTATTCTAAAATTATTGCAATTTTATTTTTAATATTGATTATTTGCTTACTCTTTACATCTTCTCTTCTCTATAAGGCAGTCTATTTTCCTTGTATTTCAATATAATTTCACCATCTGCTACCAAGCTGAATGTTTCTGCCTTTGAATGCATGGGTAGGTGAAACCCGATTCCTTAGATCAAAGCCTGTTTCCTCATGCAGTAGTTAAGGTCTTAAAACTAGGCATCTGTTTGTTTTGCTCCTTATTCCTCCAGTCTCCAGGACTTCCTTAGCAGCACATAGCAACAACTAAATATCTTATTCCCAGATTCAGACATCATCTTCTATTTCCTAGTTAAAGATACCAGTATGGTCAATATCCACAGGTATATTATCACAGCAATGCACCTTATATTACAGTGGTGTTAGCTTTGTAGTGTACACCTTTTCATTTGCAGGAAAATCTCCTCAATTATTGTATTAGAGTTGTCACACTATCCCTATCCAGAAAAAAAATCTAGCACTTCCTTTGCAGTTTTACTTAATGTGGTTAGCTACCTTCTGACTTCATTCCCACTTATAAACTTCATTAAATTATTATTCATTTAATTTATTTATTTATTAGTTTTTGTTGGGAAAGTTTGACTGGGAAGGGCCTATTTTCAGCTGTCACACACAGAACAGCAAATAGATCCTATGGCACAACAGTCAAGATAACATAGCAGATAACATTTATACATCAAATTAAATAAGCCATAAATATTTTACAATTTGTGGTGCAAGCAATGGTGCTACATTACATCACTGTAGTAGCTTAAAAATGAAGTAATATTTTTACTACTTCTACCTTAATGCAATTGCTCATAAGGTTTTCCTTCAGGAGTCTTGAACTTAATGTCTTCTTCTTATTGGCCTCTCATTCCATGTCAGCAGAAGCTTAATTAATGACATCTGTTTTAGGGCTGCAAAATCATCCTCCATGGTATGATATTACATGCTGCAGGTTTGAAGTAACACACATGAGTCTGACAAGATGCTGCATGGTGGCCCCTGCTATGTGGTGATCATAGCCACTTTTGCTTTTAACATGGCAGTGGCTGAATAAAGATGCTTTCTCACCTCCATAACACTTGTAGAAAAAAGTGCCATTCAACCACAATATTAAGTCCTTGAAGGGGATTTTTTTCCATTGACGAATGACTGAAAATAAACAATCACTGACCAAGGTAATGGTTAGATAGAGATTGCTGTTAGATATAGTTATGGGCACTTCCGGTGTTCAGTTTAATATTGGAATCAAGCTACAGCATTTTACAGATCCATGATTGTAAAAATTGAGTCATGTTATAGTTACTTTAGAACAACATTTCAAATAATTTTTCCTTCTAACTCTCTTTCTCATTTACCTTTCCCTAAAGTTTTTGTGCATGGGTAAGAAAGAAATTTAAAGATGAAAAAAGTTATCATCCTATGTAATAATGCTCAGTTCATCACATTAAAGAATTTGAATACATTTAGGAAGTCTCACCTCAGCAGGTTATGATTCCTTTGATATATAACTTACTATTAGTCCGATGATTTTTGCTGAAATTAGCTTTTAATGTAAACATGGCCTAATAAAAACTCAGCGTTGTACTGTCTCTACTATTAATTCCTTGCCACACCAGTTGTTAGACTTTAGGAAGGCTGAAATCTTGCGTTATGTCTAAATTTCTGGATGAGAATCATTGTGACCTTGAAGGTGGTCTATGTTGGTGATAATAGGATCTTCCAAGAGACTGTTTTACACCTATATTTGCTGTGTTACATGCATAGAAAGCTTCTCTGCTTGACTTCTCAGTGTAGTCCAGTTTTATCTGTGTCTCTGTGCCATGTTGCAATGCATAAACAAGTTACTTACATTAATAACTTGCCAAATTAGATTCTTGCTGGTGAATGTCTGTGCTACATCCATAAACTTGCAAGCAACTCCAAGCTAACGGGCAGAAAAATACATGCCTAATCTATAACTCTTGCCTTGTTTGAACTAGCAAAAGATTTCTTAATTTACCTGATACCAAAATATAGCTTTCTTTTATGATGAGCAACTGAACAATCTCACAACTTCAATTGTTACTATTAATGCTTTTGTCTCATACATAATAACTGTGCTGCTTTTGTAACAGGTTGTGGAATGGAATGCCCTTTCCTATTAGTATTTAACTACATGCTATTCTAAAATTATTGCAATTTTATTTTTAATATTGATTATTTGCTTACTCTTTACATCTTCTCTTCTCTATAAGGCAGTCTATTTTCCTTGTATTTCAATATAATTTCACCATCTGCTACCAAGCTGAATGTTTCTGCCTTTGAATGCATGGGTAGGTGAAACCCGATTCCCTTAGATCAAAGCCTGTTTTCCTCATGCAGTAGTTAAGGTCTTAAAACTAGGCATCTGTTTGTTTTTGCTCCTTATTCCTCCAGTCTCCAGGACTTCCTTAGCAGCACATAGCAACAACTAAATATCTTATTCCCAGATTCAGACATCATCTTCTATTTCCTAGTTAAAGATACCAGTATGGTCAATATCCACAGGTATATTATCACAGCAATGCACCTTATATTACAGTGGTGTTAGCTTTGTAGTGTACACTCCTTTTCATTTGCAGGAAAATCTCCTCAATTATTGTATTAGAGTTGTCACACTATCCCTATCCAGAAAAAAAATCTAGCACTTCCTTTGCAGTTTTACTTAATGTGGTTAGCTACCTTCTGACTTCATTCCCACTTATAAACTTCATTAAATTATTATTCATTTAATTTATTTATTTATTAGTTTTTGTTGGGAAAGTTTGACTGGGAAGGGCCTATTTTCAGCTGTCACACACAGAACAGCAAATAGATCCTATGGCACAACAGTCAAGATAACATAGCAGATAACATTTATACATCAAATTAAATAAGCCATAAATATTTTACAATTTGTGGTGCAAGCAATGGTGCTACATTACATTAGCAGGAAAGAAAACATTAGTACACTTTTGGAACCAGTAGCACAGTACAGAGAGGCAGCTGAAGCTGCTGCTAGCAATGAAGGAATGTAAGGGAATGCACACGTATGTAGATGCTTGCAGTTAGCAGCAGCAGAAGTGCTGATTTAAGAGTAAGAGAATTATTTATGTAGAATTTGTTGGAAACTGAGGGCACATAGGGTGTGGTAAGGATGAAGAAGGCAATGAAAAACTTGTCAAGTGCAATTACTATGTAGAGAAACATTCAGATCTGTTACTTTATTGCCTATATTATTGAGAAGCATGAGTGTAACGATTTATTGATTACATGTTGTTTAAGCAGACTTTTAAAGTTACGTATTTTCTCTGTCAGTTTTAGGTAGATTGGAATGGAATTGCAAAGTTTACAGGCATAGTGGGAGTAAAGTGAGCCTCCAGCAATGTTTGCTGATAACTAGGGAAAATTTGCTACTTGAGCATAGTTCCCTTGTTGGAGAGTAGTACTGATGGGTGTTTTTTAGCACTGGACATTTGTGAGGCTGAACGCAATGATTAATTGAAAGCAGCTTAGCTAGTTTGGTACTTCTACTCAGTTTACATTTTTTAGCACTGAGCAATAATGAGCTTTGCAGGACAATTAGCATCTTGTGTTATTCTTCACTCCTGACCCACCCACACCCACCCGCCAACCCAACCACACACACACACATACTCACTCTCTTTAAAGTTTGTTGCTACTTTTGTAGTGAGCATCAAAATGTGTAAAAAAGTCAACATCATATCATGCTGAGACTATCCCTTCCACCTCTAGTGCTCAAGCTAAAGAACTGCTATGAGTCAGCTGGAATTCAATACAAACAAAACAGTATACCCTCTTGCCAAATTCAAGGAGCTGTAGTCTTCTCATTTTGATCTCATATGCATTAAAGATTTCCTCTAGTAATTAGAATCTGTCCTTCTTGCTTATCTTGTATATGTTGTAAATTGCATTGGATTATTTTCTTTTCTCTCTTGTAAATTGATTTGGATTACTTTCTTTTCTCTCTTGTAAGTTGATCTGGATTATTTTCTTTTCTCTCTTGTAAGTTGATTTGGATTACTTTCTTTTCTCTCTTGAAAGTTGATCTGGATTATTTTCTTTTCTCTCTTGTAAGTTGATTTGGATTACTTTCTTTTCTCTCTTGAAAGTTGATCTGGATTATTTTCTTTTCTCTCTTGTAAGTTGATTTGGATTACTTTCTTTTCTCTCTTGTAAGTTGATTTGGATTACTTTCTTTTCTCTCTTGTAAGTTGATTTGGATTACTTTCTTTTCTCTCTTGTAAATTGATTTGGATTACTTTCTTTTCTCTTCTGCACAACGCAGAGGGTAGATCACAAGTCATATTGATTGGCTAGACATGTAAAGTGATCTGTGAGGTGAACACATTAAACCAACAAAGGTGTTCATTATTTGCAAAATTTCAACCAGTATGATAGGTCAAATGCATTCTAGCTTGTATGTAACTACAGGTACACCTATTAGCCATCCATCCTGCCACCCAAGTACGGAATACAAAAAGTTGAGAGCCTTACCACTTTGATTTCTTGTACCTGTGCTAGAACTCCCCTGTAACACTGCAAAATGTTAGTAACAGCTGTATGGTCAGATAACATGTTTGAATTTGAATACACATGTGAATAAATTGCCATCAAACATACCTGGAGTTAATCCAGCCACATAAATGTGCTATCACAAAATGTCATCATCTGACTTCCATTAGTTTCTGCTGAAATATTTAGTGTGAAAACAGCACAGCAGTTAGAGGCTTTTGACTGGTTAAAAAAAGCTGTGCCCATTCCCCAAAATGGTAGTGTCATATGCATGTGCACGTCAGATAATTTTCTTGTTTTTTTTTTCTTAGTTTCATATCTGAAATAGCTATATAGGACTTCAACATGCAGTAAACTACTGAGGTGAATTGAGACTTGTCTACCAGCTAAGTTAGCTATAAACCTTTTTCCATTTTTTAGGTCCATTAACTCTTATTCAGCACTACTCTTACTGCCATTTGTTAAATCAAATATAAGGAACCAAGCAAAAATTATTTAATTTTATGTACTGCCCCTTTTAAAAGAGTTGCAATGAATTCTTTAACTTAATCCTTTGACATCTTAGATATAACTATACACTTTTGTGATATTCTTGCTGCATGAATTAACATCAATGAGAATTTATATTTTACAGAAGAACAATAATGTTATGCTCTCTGGCTTAATATAATTATTTTGCAGTAGATTTCCTCTGTGCTCTATTTTTTGAGTAGTATTTGGTACAATAAATATTTTTCAGTTCTCTAACAATAATGCAAAATTGAACAAGGTGCTTACTACAGGGTGAACTAATCTCCTGGGGCAAGAAAAATGATCCCCGAGGCATTATTCCAACATCTTTTCTTTCTGTACAGGTGTAATTTCTTAACACCCTTTGCATTCCACCTTCATTATCCATCGAGTAGTCATAACAGGCAAAGCAGCAAACAGCGCACAAAGAAAATATGAATGATATGAAAATGACAGATTAATTAGATTAGATTTGTAGATTCATAGTTATTCCATAAGCCATTGAGACTTCTGACAAATTAACCCCTTGCAATACCACCCCTCAGGCTTCACCTTCTTTCTCCATGTGGGTGTCATTATTCATTCCTGGAGTAAATTTATAAAAATCCATCTGTTTATTAGCCTTAACCATTAAAATTCAGATTACTTTTTTTTTAAGTGTAATGCCATAATGAATAGAGTAATAATAGCTGTTTCTAACTACTCAAGACGGATTATATCAGAAAATGGTATGAGTACTTCTAAAATACACATCAGATGATATACATATTCGTCTATAACCTCAGTGTCATGTCCACATTTCAGGACCTCTCCATAATGCAAAAATATTAAAAAGAACAAGGATATTTAATACCAGTTACTTTTATAAATCTTTTCAAAAACTAGAAAAGTACTAATGTTATCTAACTTCATTGGACATCTCAAGATAAATCTGTAAGTATAGCAAATGTGGTCCTAAATTTGCCCAAGAACCTCACATAATTGACCCAAGCTAATTAAAAAAAAATCATAAATATATTCCTAATACCAAACATGTTATGAATACCACAGTAGAAATCTGTCAAGATAACTACTAGTAGTATAAAGGATGTGTGGCAATCACTAGCATGTGTGTATGTTGCTGGGTATATGAAATCCCACTCTTTTTAAACATGGCCATTGCAAGGAAGCAACTGAAAACTCCCACATAAAATACAACATCTTTGATTTTGAATTATTTTTCAAGCAGAATTCAATTTGCTACCTTAAGTACTAGAGGTATAGGGATATCTGTTTATATGATAGGGTAACAATTTTAAAGATAACACTGGATTTAAGTGTTAATAACTTGACTCACAAAAATGGGGTAAAATTTTCATTGTGCTGGATAGATACAAAATATTTCAGTCTGTATGAACAAATGGAGGTGAGCTGGGTGATCTACTGACAGATCAGTATTTCCAGTTTGTCTTTTACAAGCAGTGTAGCTAGTACTCCTAATAGGAAAACAGTCCATTAAAAATGTACATGTGTGTGGGGCATGGCTAGGATGTAGACTGGTTGGCAGCATCTTTTCTCAGCTCTACACTCAAAAGATATTTCTGACAGGAATTTTTAAAAACTAGATATTGTAGACAAACCTATTTTGTTGAATTACTTCTACTAATATCACTAGAAGTCTATAGTGCAAAAAAATTGGCTTTAAACATTATTTTTCCTGTCAAAAACAAGAAGGAAGGTATCTGAATCTATTGCAAATGAGCTTTTCTAAGCATACCACACAGGACCAGATGATGAAAAAGGAGATACAGTCTTTATTAAATGCTATACAAGACTTGTCAGTGAAATTTGACAAAATGAATACCAAACTGGACACTTTTAAGGAGAGATCTACAAAACAAATACAGCAACTACAAGAAATAATGACGCAACAGAAGTCTCAAATAGCTGACATAGAGAGATCTTTAAATGATACTGAGGGCAGACTCTCGAACAAGATCTTCAGCTACATTTTTTATCACAACAAAATGCTTCATTACAAAATAAAATAGAGGATCTAGAGAACAGGTCCAGATGAAATAACCTTCGCATCTATGGGCTACCAGAGAAAACAGAGGGAGATAACATGGCGACTTTCCTTACTACCTGGTTACCAGAAGTTTTAAAATTGTCTGAAGCTCTTTCTTATGGAATTGAAAGAGCCCACAGACCCTTAAGAGATGCTTCATCAACCATCAAATCAAAAAATCACCCGAGATCAATAATAGTAAGGTTTTTTTCATCACAGGACAAGGAACTTATTTTAAAAACAGCATGGTCAACTTCTCCAGTTAAATACAAAGACAACATAATCAGATTTGATAATGATTATTCTGCTGGAGTTATAACTGCAAGAAAAGAATGTCTCCCTCTGATAAAGGAATTGAAAAAAAGACAACTTAAAGTCCACTTGCTGTTCCCTGCAAGAATAAAAATATTTTTTACTGAAGGTCCTAAAACTTTTGACACTCTGCAAGCAACAGTTTCTTATCTTTCAGCTAATAAAACCTTGGATAATGTGGAAGAAATGGATTTCTCCCAATTTGGGGTTAAACATCACTTAGAAAAAAATGAATGGAGCACTGCTGACAAGAAAAAGAAGAAACGATAAAAGACATATGAAAAACACAGACATTATTGTCTTCTATTTGCTCTGTAAGGCAAAAAAGTTCTTTGAAAGCATTCATGCTTTACACATGTGTCAGTCTTTGAAACAATATAAATACAAGATAAGCAGGACATTTTATAACTAAAGGAAACAACCCTAAAGAAAGCAAGGTAACATATCTTTCTCTATTACAGTGTAAATACTTACAGTCATGATTTTTCTAACTCTAAATGATGTTTAGATAGTTCATTTATAAATTACCTGCCTTTTACTGCTAGTATAGACTATGATGTATTTACACTGACATATTAATGTGGTGTGTTTAAATGAGCATGATTCCTTTTTATATTATTTACACTAAGCTGCATGAAATATCTAAACTGATGTATTTAATATGCATAATAATATATAAAAACTGATAGTAATAACTGTCAAAAAGTGCCTTGAAAAGTAATTATCTCTTCTTTTATGCTCAAAGAGCCTTTTGACTAACAAACAACTGTTTGTCTTGTATATCTGCCCTTAATGTTAAGAAAACCAATAGAAGTTTAATGAGCTGGTGTTCAGTTTAAAAAAAGCCCTAAAAACTTCACTTACTTTGTTTTTGTCTTGCCGCCATGGTCACGAGCTGGGAACTCTTATTTTACCACCCCTGAATGAAGGTTCTTCAGTTAGAATCCATTACAGTGTGTTAAACCTTCTAACAGCACAAAATGAAAGTAAACAGTCATGAGTGATGTCAGCACTAAAACAAGACAGTATGGGTGTGGTGTCAGCTCCTAAGCTATTTAAAGTAACCAGCACACTATTTATGAGATGGCAAAGTGCTTTTACAGTTTTAACAAATCTTAAAAGTACACTGAAGTACCTAATGAATTTAGAAGGTTTCAACACATACATGACGTTTTATTATATTGTAATATTTGTTATTCATTTTGAATTGTACACATAAACAGCACACAAAGCTTAAAAAGAAACATATCACTTGGAAGAACTGTATGAATAGTTAACACATACAGACTTTACTATAATCTTTTCTGATAAGATCACCCACATAAATTACTATAATTTAACTTAATTTTATAAAGATTTAATATATTTAAGTCCTTGACTGGAACTATATAACATATTTGTAAACACACTGCAGCTAGTGTACTCAACCTTAAGGATAGTAAGTCAATTAAGGTTCATGAATGTAGCTATGTGTTATTAGGCATTTTAAGGTTAAAAAGGAGTTGCTGTTTAATTATCAAGATACCCTGTAAATATTAAATTGTTCAAGTAGCACAATCATTAAGCAGTAATGAGCAAGAAAAAAATCTCAGTCTTGCTTATGATATTGTTATATATATATATATATATATATATATATATATATATATATATATATATATATATATATAGGAAAGAACTGCTGAATTATAAGTATGCTTTTATTAAAGGCAAGTTATATTAATATTGAACATCCTCACTGAAAATGAATGGTTGTGTAGAGACACAGTAACTCCCATTATATAACCAAGGCTAAAGAGATTGTCTTGTATGTCTAAATTAATCAGCCTTGAACCTTAGATTGCAAATAGACATGCAACATACTTTTACTTATAATACTAAATATATATTATATAACATCACAAACGCTAAAGCCATTGTCAGCTACATCTAATATCAATCAGCATTAAAATATGATTTGAATAGCATAGGCATTTACTAACATATTGCTGCTGGTACCTGATATGCATATAAGTAACAGGTCTAATTTCTGTCTATGAAAGTAAATACCAGGCTGTGTGCATTTGTTAATTATGAAACAAGAGCATGCTATCTATTCTTATTAATATCCTATAGGTATGTACTTGTTAGAGACACACACATGCTGCAAAGCTGCTAGTTATTGCATATTCATTAGTATATTTCTGACTGCAGTGTTATAAATATATAGTGTGGACCACTTGATTTGGGAATATGTCTCTATATTGGGCATATTCTCTGTTTGAACATTGTATATTATCTATAATATGATATGGAGCACCCTCACTAAATTCAAAGAAGCCACAATAGAAACAAATATTTATTAAAAATGGAGAATAGAAGGATGAAGAGAAAAATGAAGGAAAATCGTTGATGGTCATATAAGGTTATCTTTTCCTGTGTATGTAGAAGAGTTGACAGTAATAAGTACCAAACAATTGTGTTATAGCATATTTAAAGCCTACTTTGCTTCTCATATTTTCCAACCTTACAGTTATAACGCTGCAGATAAATCCTGTAATATCATAAGGAGTATGAGTTGCTATTTTATGACATATCTGGTACACTAGCGATGAAATATGCCAGTGGCACTAATAAATATATAGGAATTGCTAAGAAATATAGTCTTAAACTATATAATACCAATGCCAAAAAACAAATTAGTATCATTCATACTGCTAAAATATGACTTTTTGAATTAAAAGAAAACTATAAGATTACTGATAAATGACAATACAAATGTAACGTTATATTCATTGTTACAGATACTTTCTGATTTAATCAACTTGTGGCATGGTTAACTGATGCATATAATGCTTAACATTTTTTTTTTGTATGTATGCATATAAGTGTGTATGTATGTATGTGTGTGTATATATATATATATATATATATATATATATGTGTTTGTGTATGTGTATGTATGTATATGTATATATATGTATATATATGTATATGTATATGTATATATATATATATATATATATATATATATATATATATATATGTAGACCATTACAATAAATTTGATACCTATGAATGCCACTCACACTATAAGGGAGATAGACAGCAAGCATATTATTTTTAAGATGCATAACCGTTATTGCTACACAAAAGATATATTAAAATAAAAGATTTTCCTTTACAATTTAAACAAAACCAAATAGTTAAGTATTAAATCTATGTATAGTTGTGTTGCCTTAGTGTTTTATAAAATATTAAAAATAAAAAAGACTGTATTTAAGTTATCTGTAAAGACAGATACATGTATACTTAAAATATATATAAGATACTTTTCATTATAAAACTACCATATGGCGGGGCCGGGGGGAGGATGCTGAAATGCAGACTTAGAGAGATCGCTTGAATGATTAGATCATTCAAGGATGAGATGTTTTTTCTCATGGAGGAGTTTGGTGGTTGTTTATCTTATATTGTTCTCAGTTATGATCTTGTAATTTACTTTTATTGGGTGCCTATAATCTATTGTAATACTGTTGGAAGAAGAAAGAACAAGTCATTCTCTTCATGTACACACATCTACACATTGTTACGAGTATATGAATATGGATAAAAGCAAAGCTAATATAAATCTAATTGCAAAATGTATATCTCTTAATGTAAATGGTTTCAATAATAGCTGCAAACGGGGAAGTCTTTATAGATATTTAAAGCTATGTGAAGCGCAACTAGTATTTTTACAGGAAACACACCTTACACAGGAAGACATAAATAAAATAAACAATAAAAATTATACAATACTAGTAAGTTCCACCTATAATCAGAAGCGAAGGGGAGTAGCAATTGTGTGGAAAAACACTACTTTAATGCATAAAATCATAAACACATTCCATGACAACTCAGGAATTTTTTGTCTAATGACAATATCTAGCAATGAAATGATATATGCATTAATGAATATTTATTGGATACCAGGACTAGGTGTTAGAGTGGCCAAACAACTCTTAGAAGACATTGTACAATATACCAAAGGCAATTTAATCATAGCTGGAGATTTCAATTGCATTATAAAAGAAACTGACACAAATACTAAAACTACATGTAAGAGATCACCTTTAACAAAGTTGTTATCTGAGTTTGTTGAAACTTTTAATATAGTTGACATAAATGAGTATGCTATCCCAGATTCACTATTCTTTACACATTTTTCCCATAGACATAATACATACTCTAGAATAGATAGAGTGTACATAACAAAGGATTTAACCTCTAAATTAAATAAAGTCAAGACAATTTCATGTCCATTTTCGGACCATAACACCATAATGTTTGAGATAGACTTATGTTTCAAGAGAAGGATATCAGTAACAAGAATACCATCTTACATAACAAATCTCAAAGATTTTAAGGAATTTTATATTAAAGAGACACAAACATTCCTAGATATCAATCTTACAAAAGATGTATCTGAACTATATATATGGGATGCATTGAAAGCATACCTATATGGAAGAGCGGTGGGATGGTATAAAAATAAACAAAAACAGTGGAATAAGGAATTAATGGAATTACAGTCAAAAGTAGATAATTTAAAGGTTGATATTCAAAATGGAAACACCAACTTAATAAAAGAACTAGAAGATACTAATAAAAAATACTCAGAGATGCTACACCACAAAACAATGATCAACTTAGAAAAAATTAAACTATGTTACTATTCAATGAACCCTAAAAACCAACAAAGAATAGCAAATAGGACTAAAAAGATTATTAAAACAAATCAAATAAAGGAAATACATAATATAGAAACCAAAAAGAAAGTATCTGATTTAGAAGGAATACTAGAAGCTTTTAGGCTATTTTTTCATAAACTTAATAATCAAAATGAGAAAACAGAAACACATTCAGCATTGAAAGCTTTTCTCAAAAACAATGTTAAAGTTAGGTTATTAGAGGAGCAGGTACAACTAATAGATAAACAAATAACAATGACAGAACTTAAAGCTGAAGAAAATAAGCTAAAATTAAACAAAGCTCCAGGTATAGATAATATCACCCCAGAAATGTTTAAATTACTATCAAATGAGGCTTTGATGTTGTTATTGAATGTCTTTACATCAGTTAAAAATGGTAAAGACATTCCTCCTTCTTGGAAGTACACATTAATATCACCAATTCTGAAACAAAATAAAGATCCCAGTGAATGTTCATCATACAGACCCATTTCACTTCTTAATATAGATTATACAATTTTTATGGCAATACATGCTGCTCGAATAAAACAATTACTACCACTTTTGATAGAGGAGAATCAAACAGGTTTTATAAAAGATAGGAACACTTATGACAACATTAAAAGAATTCTTTCCTTAATTGATTATATAAATGTCACAAAAAACAAAATGAATGTTATTAGCTTAGACATAAATAGCACATTTGATTCAGTGAACTGGGATTATCTGTGGTTAGTTTTAGAAGAATATGGCTTCTCAAACAACTTCACTTTGTTAATAAAATCATTATATGAAAAATCATTGGCTTATATAAAACTGAGATCTTGTCTGTCTAAATCTATTAAAATAACTAAGGGCACAAAACAAGGCTGCCCTCTTTCTCCATTATTGTTTGCGCTAGTCATTGAACCCTTAGCAAATAATATACGTATGGATAAAAATATTGAAGGAATACAACTAGACAACAGCCTAGAGCTTAACATTCAACTTTTTGCTGATGATATTTTAATTACTTTAAAAAATAATAATAGCAGTTTAAAAGCATTATGGGGCTCAATTCAAAACTTTCAAAACTTTTCAAGTCTTAAATTTAATGAGAACAAAACAAATGTATTGCTTATAAATACTAATAAAAAAGATCTAAATAAAAAATACCATAAATATATCTCTACCAATAATATAATTAAATACTTGGGAATTATAATAACTAACAACCTAGATACTACAATTGAAACAAATTATAAAGAGACCTTAAATAATATTTAAAATCTAATACAAAGATGGAATAAATTCTTCTTTTCAATGGAATAAAGGCTTTATATAATTAAAATGATCTTATTTCCAAAAATTCTTTATGTCATACAAGCTTGTTCTTTGCCACCAGCTAAATCGCACCTAAACCAATTAAATGATTTAATGGTAAGATTCCTATGGTATCCAAAAAAAACAAGGATAGCTATGAAGTATCATCTAGATGATTGGGATATAGGTGGCATAGGTTTACCAGACATAGAAATATATTTGCATTCATCCATTATTAAAACAATATCATTATGGCTAAATACAAAATATACATCAGAATGGAAGCTAGTTCATGAGAGAATCTGGTTAAAATCAGGATTTGTAGTAGCAAATAAGTATACAGATTTCATACCAAACAATTTTCTATGGCTGATGAAGGAATATATGATGATACATAAGAATAAAAATATAAGTTTCAAATACATTACTTATACATTAAAAATTTTCCAAAATCTTATTAATAGCAATCCTGATATTAAAGCATGGTCATTCATTTTATATCCAGTAGCGTACACACAAGGTAATATAATAACATTTAATGTGGAAGTAATCAACATGCTTAAAGAAAAGGGATTAATATATTGGCATCAATTGCTAAACTCTGGAAAACCTCTGAGAATAGACCAGATTAAACAGAAATTAAATATGGAAGATAGTTCGTGGTTACATGTACAAGAATTAAGACAGTATATATTAAGCAAACAAGAAACAATGCAACCATCAATAAGACAAAATGTTCCTAACCTTATAGAACATTACTAACGAATCAACCCATTACTGGAAAGGGATACTTATCATCTATTTATAAAACAAACAAAAAAATAAAAATGCATAATAATGACAAAATATAGAATTATTATAGATCAGTTAATGGACATGTGCCAAATGACAGAGATACAAAACTAATTCTTCTCTCTCCAAAGCAGACATCACTTTCATTACATTGGAGACTTTTTACATGGCAATTCATACACAGATCTTATGTAACCCCTCATAAAATGGAACTTATGTTTAAGAAAAATATTGGCTGCTGGAGATGTGATTTATCAATAAAAGCAGACTGGCAACATATGTTCTACGAATGCCATTTGATTAAACCATATTGGGATAAAATAAATTATTTTCTGCAAATGGTATTCAATGATAAATTCCAGATTTCCAAATCTATTATTTTGTTTAATGCACCTGTACCTGACTGTGTGCCAAGAACACAATATGTAATCTTATGGACTCTCCTAGCTATTGCAAGGAAGAACATTACATCAAACTGGAAATCCAAAGCTTCTCCAACTTTTAAGCAATTCATGAATATGGTGTCAGCAGTATCGCAATTGGAAATGAACACTATTAAAGGAAGAACTGAAAGAACTGCATCATTATACGTAGCAGGCAAAAAGTAACTGAAATACTGGAGAATAATGACTGCAGCAGATTATAATCAGGAAACAATTGTATAAAATGTCAATTATATGTCAACAATAGACACCCTTGTAAATAATTTTGGTTTTAATGTTTGATATCTGTTTAGAGGTTTTAGCCTACCTTTTTAAATAATTTGTAAATACTTCATTGTCATAAATAACCTGCATTCATGTTTTCTTGTTTTTGGAAATGAATTAAAATATTAAAAAAAAATTAGGTCCTATGTAAAACCTGAAAGCTGTTCAAATCTACCTGCATTAACTACTGATTTCTATTATAGTCATTTTGCTGCTGAGAGCATAATATCTTTAATACAGACTTTAATACTTGTTTTCAATACATAAGTTAATGGTGTATCCATCTGAGATGTATTAAAAACACTACTGTTAGATTAGATGGCATTTCTTACAGTGAATTCTATGGCTAATAAATCCATTGCACTTTTAAAAAAAAAATGTACATGCCAGCAAAATGCTGCAGGACTTGTTTTGATTGTACATTTAATTACCTAACAAATAATACCAAATCAGAATTATTAATACTCTGTAGCATCAGTTTTGGGCTGCAGCATTTGACTGGGAAGTTAATACAAGCTTGATGTTAAAATTTAATTAACCTGTAGGGCTCAAACAGTAAGACACCCAACAAAGAATATCCACTATAGGCTATTTATGTTCTACTAATATTTTTCACAAATATTATTCTGACAAACTTGTGGTTTCTTCAAGTGACAATTATTTCAGTTTTCCTCCTTTAAACATATTATTTATGTTTTTATTTTACATTTGTTGACCGGGATAGTCCGACTGGATGCATGTCCATTTTCAGCGGAGGCCCGGGGAGAAAAGCTCCAACATATGTATAAAATGTATAAGTATGTAATTTGCATTTTTTGACGAGACTCTGCCAATTTGAAATTAATACTCTTATAATTAACACTAATCATTCTGTATGCTACAGATGCTTGACACTACTATAGTCTACCTTAATAATGATCTTTTCGTATTATCAAATGACAACTGTTACAATATTTTACAAAAATACATCTTGCAACTCTAAATAACAAAATGCATTTTAAATTAAAAAGAATAGAAGAAGATGGCCCAAAAAGATAAACTCTTTTAGTCTACTGTAGTCAACTAAGAAGCATGTAAAATGAAATAAGACATGTAATTTTCAGTGACAATCAATCAGACTGAAGTTCATGTAAAGTATTCTATCTAATGATTTTAATCAAACTTTTTATTTGAGAAAATGATGTGTGCCTTCCTCTCATTTAGCAACAACTGAAGTGTTCAACACATTTTGTTTTTTCTAAATAACTTTTATTAATGCTGATTCATTACAATTTGCATAATCCAGTTTGTTTTCTTTCATTGCACATATTGTGACCCATCGTTTTTAATACTATATTATTTTATACTAAGTAATGAAATATTTAATCTTTATCTTTCCCCACATTGATCTAACACTTTTATATATTTTGGCCTATCACATTTATGAACTCCTTCCCTTCCTCTTGAACCAACCTACTATATCCTTTCCATCTTATTCATAACTCCTATTTTAGCTTCATCATCCAACTTGATTTTTTTGTCCCATATTTCTAAAGCACTTTCTCTTCACACTTGAGATAGCCACAATTTAACATCTCATGATATCATCACAGTTACTATTGTCTCCTCCCATGACCATCTCTTCTCTTCTGTTTTTACATTGCCAAAACCATATTCTAACTCTCAAGGGCCTTATCCCACACATTTGAACTTCCCTATGCTCAAATCGATATGAATGCAAACTCCCTGTCTACATCCATACCTCCAACAATTGTCTTCAAGCTACCATCACTCTTTTTATCATTTCTGTCTGCATTTTATACCATCAATGCAAAAACTTCCAATGGACATTTACTAATGGCCACAAAGAGATATTTTTCTACATAATTTCCATACCATGTACAAAAAGAAAATAAAGAGTGCACCATCAGCTGAAATACGAACTTGTCAGCAAATAACTCCAATTAGCAGTCTATTAAGAAAGGTTTCGTTTATTCCAAATAAACAGGAGCTGCAGCAAGTCATAAAAGTTAGCGCTTTCGCGTTGACACCCAACGCTTCTTCAGACATAGAAACTAAATAAATCTAACTTCTTTTAAACACATGCTCACATGATGTCATAATTGATTTGATCTAATTTAAAGAGACAAGCATTCATAGAAAAAAGGTTACTATTTAAAACCTTATATTATTGACATCAAGTGCTAAAACATTGCAAACATTAAAAACATTAAAAACATTTAAATAAATAAATTCTAATGATTTAAAGGTCTGGAAGCTAAGAAAGGCTTGATGGAAAGTCTTTCATTGAGTCCAAACCTATTTGCCTGTAATTTCACAATCCATTTACCCTCTTGCTCTTCTACTCTATTTTTGACATTGCCTAGCCTATTGCCTGTCTTCACCAACTCAAGAACATGAAACTTGAAGGTATGGTTATCACCAACCTCAGCAACATGCCTAGCTAATGCATTCAACGCATTACTCCTAGATATTGCGTATATGTGTTCTCTAATCCGTTCTCTCAGGGATCTGGTGGTCATGCCCACATAAAACATCCTGCAGGACTGGCACTCAGCCAAATAAACCAGATTCCTTGACCTACAAGTTGCACAATGTTTAAAATCATAGCTTCTTTGTGTAGCAGGATGTAAGAACACATGGGTGTTGGCTATATATCTGCACTGATTGCAAGATAAACAAGCAAAAGTGCCAACCCTTGAACATGTACTGTCATTAGTACGGACTCTATCATAACTAGCATGACCATCTCTTCTCTTCTGTTTTTACATTGCCAAAACCATATTCTAACTCTCAAGGGCCTTATCCCACACATTTGAACTTCCCTATGCTCAAATCGATATGAATGCAAACTCCCTGTCTACATCCATACCTCCAACAATTGTCTTCAAGCTACCATCACTCTTTTTATCATTTCTGTCTGCATTTTATACCATCAATGCAAAAACTTCCAATGGACATTTACTAATGGCCACAAAGAGATATTTTTCTACATAATTTCCATACCGCTTCTCAAAGCTTCTTTCCCTTTTCAGTACTTTTAATCCATCCATTCTCTGGAAGTTCTTAGACTTTTTGATTCCTATCAACCAGCCTTTCCTGGATGGCTTGCAGTGATTAATTATTAGAATTTATCTACACTTGCCTTGCCATATACTTCACATGTGGCAAAACCAAAGCATCTAATCATCTTTACCCTCCCCTATATTAACTGTACCTGACCATCTATTCAGCGACTTTCCCACCTTATCCTCCACTTTTCCAATATTTTCTCTGGCAGATTGCTTACTTTGCTATACACCATTATTCCTTGAAATTACCATTCCCCCAATGTGCCATGGTAGCATCATTTTCCTCAGATGTATCACCCTGATCTATTTGCTGCTGTCTCCGTAGGTGATTCATTATCACACCTTTTAAATGCTGATCCATTTTGTTCAAACTGTTATTTAGTCATCTGCAAAACAATATGGACTCTCCTCACTACTCTTTGCACAAGGTGTCTATTTCTGTTACAAATAAATGTAGGAAACACAGACAGCCTTCCTTGTTTCCTCTCTACAGGTTGCATTACATATCGAACAAAAATTCCCAGATTATCCAGTTAAAAGCTTTCTGTATGTCTGTTTATTCTATTTGTCCTCCCACAGTTCCACCCATTCAACAAAATTAACTGTAGTCCTCCATTAACCACCCGATGCCTTACTTTTCCCAAAACTTACCTGTCTATTTCCAACTGTAACTGGAAAGAACTACTTCAGACATTTTGGCAACCTCCTAGCAAACATACCTGTATCTGCAGTACAAAATAAAATTGACCAGTAGTCTGTTGGTTCCTCCTTCCTCCTCAGCATTAGTGTCCATTTATATACTGATTATGGTAATTTTCACTGTTCCAAAATTTGATTAAACATTCCACGTATCTGTTCCTTCAACTCTACTCCTAGTGTCTTGTAATAATCCATCAGAAAAGCAATGGGACCCCCCTGCTTAACCGTGCCTTAAGTTCCTTAACTCATCTACTACCTTCCCACACCAAAAGCCCTCTTTAATACCTCCATCAAGCTTTGATGAGGCATGACCATTTTCTTCTCCCTAAATCTTGCCTTTCTTCCCTAACTCCTACTATACAGATTCTCATAAACATTCTTGCCATTCTCCATCTTATAAACTAATTTCATGTTACTTCCTCTGATTTTCTTAACCCATACCTTCTTTTTCTGGTGCTCCCTATTGAAATGTTGATACTCTTAATGCCATAGCATCAAAGACTTTATAGTTCTCAGTAAAGGAAACCACTTGTTTTTGTTTCCCTTACTTCTTTTCTGTTCAGAAGGTGTTAGCAATTTATCTCTGGTCCTTCTACCCCTTCTAAGACTAATGTGTAAATCTACCAGTTCTCAGTCAATATATTGTTGGAATCTCACATGCAGGTTATTTAGCATTACCTTGCTAGCATGTGAAACAAGTACAACAGTTCATTTACTTCAGCTTTGTCTGTTTTTGGGGTGGACTTGATATAAATTACTCCTTTCTAGTCAAATGGCCTCTGCAGTGTTTTCCAAATATGCTAGGAATTTATGACTAACACTATAACAGTGTTGTTTTGTAGGATTTCAAATAATTCAGATGGAATCCCATCACATCCAGCAGTCTTGTTATGAAAAGGCTTTATTTGGCCCATACTATTTCATTCTCCATGATCTCTAGCAATCAAATAGTGAACATATAAATGTATTTATCAATGATTTTATGGTCCTTCTTATATAGATTTCACATATACTCTTGCCATGCTTCTTAATATGTTCTGCTTGTTCCAAACCATCTTGATCATTTAGCATGCCCATTTTTACACGCATGTTTCCTTTAATATTACTTACCTATATGAAGAGATGTCTTGTCTTTGTCATTCTATTATCTTCTTTTAATTATTTGAAATACTCATTTAAATATGCCTACTCATCACTTATTATTATTTTCTGGAAATCAGCATCATATTTAACATACTCTCTGTCATTCATTGAGATTAGTACACCATTAATATATCCTCCAGTGACAGGTTAGTCTGCTGATTTATATATGTATATATATATATATATATATATATATATATATATATATATATATATCTACACCTCTTGTATAATCTCTATAAATTCCATCTATAGTGTCTGTGGCTGCTTCCCCTGTTTTCTTTAATTTGATTCAAATATTTTTAATGAGAAGCTGACAGTCTAAGCCACAATCTGCTCTACGTCTTGCTTTTGTTGGCTGTATAGAACTCTTCCATGACTTAACACAAGTAATGCAGTCAGTCATATTTGGAATTGACCATCTGATGGTAGACATGTAAAATAATCTCTTATGCTGTTGAAACCGAGTGTTTTATATGACTAGTGAAATACCTTCATAGAATTTTACTATTGTATGTCCTACTTTTTTCCATAAACAAAGACTAAACATGTGTCTTACTCCATCAGTTAACTGACAACTGATTTTTAGATTTCCAAGCATCTGTGAGAAATGTAATATTTTTTCTTAGTGTTGTATCCATAAGATTCTGCAGATCACATAAAGCAGATCATCTTCCTCCTGTTCAAAATATGCAGCTGGGGTATAAATTTGCAACATTATACAATAAGCAAGGTTGGATATGAAGAAAAATATTTGTTGAACTAGGTGGGGGAATGTGCACACTGCTCTTTTTCAAAGGTTTACAAAAGGCAGGTGATTTGGCTTCATAGGCTTCTAGGTAATGCATAGATGGGAGTGGAGGAAATAGAAGTCACGCTTTAAGAGGGGTGTATGCTTGACAATGGTATGGTAACAATCTCATGCTAATTTAATGGAGGCAAGTTCAAAAGTAGGATGTGTAACTGTTTTAAATGGGGAAGAGTTGAACAAGAGTGTAGACTAAGAAAATGATGCAACAAGCAGTGGTAGAAAATACAGATAGGGATATTGGTTTGGTGAGGAGAAAATGAGATGGGTTAAAGGTGAATTGTGGAAAAAGAATACTAGCAGAGGCAAAAACAGGGTATGGATTGCTGAAGAATATAATAAAAAGGGGAAAGTAGACTACTGAGGCTGTAGCAGAAAGGACAGGAATGTGTTTGGCAATCAAGAATGTAAAAAGAGGCTCAATCTGAATATTATAATTTGAAAAGGAACTCTGTGATGTATAAAAGTGAAGAATGAGGCTAATTTATTAGTTTGGAAGGGAAGGGGGTGGGTGGGAGGTTGGTGTGAGGGGATGGGTGGAAGGTTGGTGTGATGGTTAAGGTGCTTGCCTTTGAAACACAAGGTGCAGGGTTTAATTCTCACATGGGGTGATTGGCTTGGTTTAAAATGGCCCGCAAGGACAGTTAGCCTAGTACTAATCTATGATCCTTTGATATATGAATAATCAGAAGAGTAATAGTTGGTTAAAGGCTGTTATGGGTGAGGGTGACACTAATTATATGAAAGTGTTGAGGTAAGAAAAGTGTGTCATGGGTTTTACACAATTCAATTTATGAAACATAATATTGAGGATAAATATTTGCACAGTGGGGAGGTATGAGTTTATCAGCAGAAGTAAGAGAGCAGGAAAGTAGCCCAGTAGGTGTCAGTGAGATATTATTGGTCATAAAACATGTAAAGGAGAGGTAAAGTAGGAATGTCAGGTGGATCTGTCATCAAGTTTTATCATCCAGTGAAATTAGAAGTGCGAGGAGGACTAGCAGTGTGTTTAATGATACTATGGCAGATGGCATTTTTCTACCCACAGTGAGAGAGGCAACTACAGTAGTTTTACCCAAGTGGAAAAGAAACACAGAATAGACTACAAATGTTAGTCTTATCTCCCTTTCAATTGTTGAGCAATATTTTTGCTAAGTTTATGGCAGATTGTTTAAAAAGGGTGATACCTAAAGTGATGGGTCAGGACACTGTGGGATTTGTAAAAAAACTCAATGCATCATTGTTACTTATTTTTATATTTTTGTACTGGTAGTGATAAAAAGGCTGGGAAGGGCAGGGTTGTATTAATCAATATTCAGTTGTCATTTGCCAGCTTGAGCTGGGAAATTTTACTTAATACCATGCAATTGAATGTGGGGGAAGTAAGCCTTATCATAGTGCTTTAGAGAGTCAGTCTAAAATGCAGATATTGGAAAATGGGTGCTTTCTAAGAGGATTGTGCTACAAAGGAGAACATGGGAAGGTTCTTTCCTTTTAACAATTATTTTCTTATTCTGTGGAACAGCTGATAGTAAGTATACATTACTTTGCAAGGACTTGATGGTTAACAGAAACAACCTAAACTTATTCTCTAGGAAGTTCACATTATGATTAAATGATGTCAGTCGAATGATTCCTGCTAAGGAAACAGCTTTATGCACTCACCTCAAGAAGTTTCTTGCAATAATAATAGGGTGAAGGTTAGCAGAAGAGACAAAGTGTTGTCTTACTATTTTTTCATGAAGTGGTAAGTAATCAGAATTGGGATTTTACTTATTTTAGTTATTTAAAATTAGGAGGGAGAACTGGACACAGTTAATGGAAAAAGAAAGCATGGCTTTGAATAGATGACCACATACATTTTTTTCCTTGACAAGGATCGTGGTTATGAAGATAATGATGCTTGCTTTAGGGTTGATTTGTTGTGTCATTTGAGAGCATATTTTCAGGATATGTATAACGGCATACAAAAGGCCTAAGATACATTTGCATGGAAAGGACAGAAAAGCAGGACAACAAGGTGGAATGAGGGTTGACAGCAATGCCAAAATGTGGTCAAAAAGGGTCCTAGTCAGTGTTATAGAGGGCCACGCCCACAGCAGCCCCCACTCTCCCGCAGCCATTCCAGATTCTCATTATTGGCTATTTCTCCCCATTTACCATAAGAACTGTTAAACCTGTCAATGCACATACTATTTTCTTTGCTTCTACAATAATTACAGCTATTTGGATTTAATTTAAAGCTTTTATTTCAAATTTTATAGCACAGACATTGATAGCCATTTTCTAAACAAAACAATACAACCTTACAATGAAAACAGGCTTAGCATGAACTGCAAACTTCTCTGCCCTTGAACTCACATTCATTGAAATAGCATTGAAACCAACCTTGAAAGAAAACGCATCTGGCCTGTGGTGGATTAAGTTTACCTTTCAGCTATTTTCAAATTCAGGGCCCCTTTCACACAATTTTAGGACCATGCATACATGCACGTGTTCTTTGATTCACCTTCCTGATTGTATTAAATTACATTCCTTGTATAACACTGCAGCACTGTTAGAATATTTTTTTAAATTCGTAGTTTTGAAAATTCTTCCCCAGTAAGCAATTAAACAAAAGTTATGAATCAATAATGGCAAAACTACACATTTCAGAACATTTCAGAACATTTCAACCAAAAAAGGTCACTTAAACATCTGTAATTGCACTTTGCCAATATCAATTAATATGCACAATCTCTGCAGAAATAAAACTCATTAAAATAATTCCACATTAAAGAGATGTGTACATATGTTTCTTCATGGTTACTGATTTAGGCTCAGAAATGTACAGGTCAAAAGTATAATTGCAGATGTGATGATCATCACATAAAAGCACTTGCAATATTAAAAAATGACGACTGTAAAATCATTGTATAATACCAATTACTGACAGGCCATGGTTATTCTGAAGAAGCTAAACATACCTGTGAATCATTGAAATGATGCAAAATAAACTGCCAGTTACTGCTGGCAGGGGCATAGTTACTGAGGGTGTTTTCTGGCTTAGCCCTGCAAATATGCAAACAATCCCTGGCTACTCTGTCATTCCATTTCAGTCTATCTTGTCAGGAAAATCCCTGGCTGCTTAGCCATTCTGTTCAGCAATTTCTGTCAGGACAATCCTTGGCTACTCTACCATTTATGCTCCACCCATTTCAGTCCTATAGAGAATTGTCGGCTGCTCTGCCATTCATTCAATTTCCTGTGGTTTACATCAGAACATTGTCTTAATGTAGAGGTTTCTGTGGCTTGCTGTTCTTGTTGAAAGTTTCCTGTGAGGTTCTCAATCACTCCTACATTCTGGCAAAAAGTTTTTTGTGAGTTGTGCTAAGCCTTCAAACTTATTTTATTTATGGATGTTTTTATCAACCCCCAAGTCAACTCAATCTCACTCCAGCAAACATGGGCCCTAGGTAACCGTTGAGATTGTCTAGTGCTACATCTGGCCCTTGTTGACAGGACAAGAGAAAGATAAGGGTGTCAGATCTTAGGAAATAGGCAGTGGCAGATAATTTGAATCATACATCTAAAGGCATGGAATATAGAGAAAGTAAGGTGGGTTTGTTGGGAAAGGGGAGAAAGAATTATGTTCAAAGTGGGGCATCTATTATGGAAATGTGATATTTTTTATAACCAGCTATACCCATAAGCAGTACAAAGGACTGGACTTTACCATCAAATAAAATCTCAGTTTTGTAGAATTTGAGTTGTTTTTGCTATTTAATGTAACAGCAACATACCTCAAACATAGAATAGTTGTTATATGCAATCAATAGAGTAAACTTGTGAAACATTATTTTGTCCTAGAATTTTAGAACATTTTCCATTTTTTAAGAATTGTTTTTATTAATTTAACACATTTACAATATATACACAGAAAAGAAGAAATTCAACATCACATTTTATACAATGATAGGAATACATTGAGTCACCATGGCAATCTTATACAATTAACACATTAAGAGTATTTGTCTTTCAATAGCAAAATTTCAAGGTTATCCCAACCACTAAAAGTCTTAGTATGATTTATAGATCTTATTCTGATCACTTCTTTTTTTCAATTTTACTAAGTATTGCTGTTAAATTTAGAAATACCAGACAACAAAATTGACCCAGTGAATAAAGGTTGGTGTATCAAAAAACAAACCAAGAATAAAATAAAATATACACTAAGCAAACACAGCCAATAAATAAAAATATTTATGAAATATTTAACCAGTTAAAATATGAATCAACAATTAAGCAATCAAACAATTATTAAACCAATTGTGTAATTTATGTACTTTCAGTATAGGTTTTAAAGGAACATTCACATTCAGGCCAGGAGCCCTATGCGTTTGCAGAGTAGTAATCCATCTTAATTCAGCCACCTCCACCTTGTTCACAATATCACCACCTCTAGGGTCATTAATAACTGGTTTTAGAGTATATATAGAGTGAGTTTTATATTTTATCTTTGTCTGAAGAAGTGTGTTTTAGTAGCATGAAAGTGCTAACATTTAATAAATATTTTTATTTATTGGCTGTGTTTGGTTGGTGTATATAGTATTTTATTCATAAATTTAAAAATACTTTGAATGAAGGAACTGAGTTCAATTTGCAATTTTTTGTAATAACTTTTCTAGCAACCACCAGAAGAGGCAAAACCATATTCTGCTCTTTGGGTTTTACAGATACATCAAGTGGGTCATTCATTAGTGCTACTGACCTAGTTAAAGAACAGTTATCAGACCATAACTCATTAAAAACATACTTATCTCCTCCCAGTATACATTTAAATGTTCACAATCCATAAATACATGTATCCAATCAACTTTACCTCTTTACTACATTTCCAAAAAAACACACAAGTCATTTTACTAACCTAAGAGATTTTCTAGGGAGTAACATTCTATGTATATATTTCTATATAAACACATTTCAGTATAAACTTGAAGAAGCTTAACTCACTACATTAAGTAACAAATATTTATTCTTACCATCTTTTGAGTAATGCAATAAAGTACCATCTAAAAATTTCCAGAATTTTGCATCAAAATTATTCTTATTATTTTTATTTATAATTAACTTAAATAACTTGGACAAGCTTCCTTTGTAGGTCAATCTACCTGCAATACTAGCATTCATATATTTGTATAATGGGGAAATAGGGTTCTGTTCCTCTTCAGTCATACTGTCCACAAATTCATTTAATTACTTTCTGATGGATAATATTAACTGGTTAGCATATTTATTCAACTTATGTTATTTCATTACATATTCTGTGGGCTTAGCTTTTCCTTTTTCAAAACAATCAGACAATAATAGTAATCCATTCCTTTTTAGTAAATTGATTTTAACATTGTTCTAACTTTCCTTAACTCTAGAGGTGTATGCAATGAGAAAGCACAACAATTTCCATTTAGATATTAATGGAGTTTTAAAAACATATTCCGTAACTATCTTAAGAATTGATTTAATATATGCAGAGTCTAAAGATTTAAATGAATTTCCATCTAAGTTAAATTTTAACCAGATGAAAGGATTATTACTGATTTCTAATTTATCATATTTAATAAACTTATAAGAGTTTACTATAATCTGCTTTGTGATAGTTTTCCATTGACTAGTGTAAGCTGAGACTATTCAGAGTATAATGGAGTTAAAACTTGCAGCAATAGAATAAAATGCTACATCTGGGAAGCTAATACCACCATACTACCATAATCTTATATGATTTCTATAACGAATATTTGGCTTTTTAGGATGCCTTAAAAATGAAGTTAATATTTTTTCCATTTTCTTTAATTTTTTTTGTCAGTTATTAAAGCTATTGAATAATATATATATATATATATATATATATATATATATATATATATATATATATATAAAATCTTGGGTAATATAATAATATAATCATTTTAACAAGTACTAACTTATTCTCAAAGTAAAAAAAAATAAGTTCATTTTTTTTAATAAGAAATAACACTTCTTCAATTACTTTTTCAAAATTATTATTAATAATAGATACATGGAATTGTGAATACCAAACAGGGCAAAATCATCCTCCGCAAGGAACAGTAAATTTGTCTGGTGGACATCTGCAATAAATTAACTATATAACAAAAGGAAAAAAATTGCTGTCCAGGACCAAGAAGGAGCAGGTGCCCAACTGGAAGCAATCTCTCTTTAGCCTGTAAAAGCAAATAAGAGCACTAGAAAAATCCTGTAAAGCCAACTTCAAGTCCAAATTTGAAACATCTACTAGAGACAAACATAAGGCCTTCTTCACATATGTCTGCAATCTCAAAGGAAGCAGCCAGATCTGTTCAGAAGTGGTGGTCAAGGATGCCACATATACAAATGCTGTAGATATAGCCAACCTACTGGCTAACAGATTCAGTGAAAACTTCACCCCTCTATTCCCCCCATCAGTAAATCAGGACATCCACAGTACTTGTCCCTTCCCCTTATCTCTAGGGAACAGGTCATCACTGCCCTCTCAAAGGCAAAAAATACAGCACCCATGGGACCCAATAACATCCCAGGATGCATCCTACATGAACTCAGGCATGAACTTGCAGTACCATTAGGCACTCTATTCAACCGATGACTGAGTACCAGCTTTGTCCCAGCCAAGTGGAAGAAAGCCACTGTCATTCCTTTGCACAAAAGTGGAGTGCCACCCGAGCCAGGAAATTATAGACCCATCAGCCTAACTAGCTTGGTCTGCAAGGACATGTAATGGATTATCATGTACCTTATTAACAGGGATATTGGCAACCTCCAAACATTTGACCTCACACAGTTTGACTTTGTCAAGGGAAGGTCATGTCTGTAAATCTGGTTGACTTCTTTGAGACAGTCACCAAAGTCATGGACAAGGGGAAGACAGTGCACACCAACTACCTTGACCTGGTCAAAGACTTTGACACTATTCCCAACTCGGGCATAATAGATACATTCTCTCAACTAAGCATCAATCCATATGTTACCAGATGGGTAGCAAAGTTGCTCGCTGATAGAACCCACCTAATCAAAATATGGAAAGCCACCTCAAGCAGTAGACCTGTAATGATCTGCGTACCACATGGATTGGTCTTGAGGCCTTTGTTATTCAGGATATACTTTTCTGAGGTCAGGCCAAAACCAATGGGCTAAGGCTGACCAAGTCTGCAGATAACTGAAAGCTGGTGCAAATAACTGGAACAACAAACATTTTTCATTTTGCAAGCTGGGTGCAGTCATCAATTCCCCAAGTGATGTGGACATTCTACAAGAGGATCTCACCCAGACAAATGACTGGTGCCAGAAACATGACCTCAAGTTGAATGCCAAAAAAGCATGATCATCCCCTTTGGGGGCAGTGACGTCCCCACATATTATCACATTCATAATAATGTCCTTAGCATGCAGTCAGTCATGAGGGATTTGCATTTACATTTACACAATCAAAGTTTTAAACGTTCAAGCGTCATATGGTCGACACCATATGATTGAACTTTCCAATGTTAGAAAATGTAATAAAAAAAAAAATAAACCGAAGAAAAAAACTACCTGAATGGTTTAAGCAAGAGGGCAAGCCCCCTGCACCCCCCACACCCCCTGCACTTCAAATATACCAACTCCGAGATCACACTACAGTGCAGAAAAGGGAATCTTCCTATTCAACACTGTACAGAGATCTCCATTGAAATGTTCAAAGTTTTAAAAGTTTGATCATATGGTGTTGACCATATGACGTTCGAACTTTTAAGAGTCTGACAACATGATATAGACCCAGGGATTTCGGTACTCAGGTTGATAGCAACCTGTCTTTTGACAACCATTGTATGGAAAGCTTTCCACATGGCCCACTTCATAAGTAAGTATCTCATCCAGGGACAAGGAGGTCATAATGTCCCTGTATTCTTCCTTTATAAGGCCATTTATTGAGTACAGTTCCCCCTTCAGCATGTACCTCACAAAGCTCATGCAGCAGCTGGAGAGACCACAGCGGATTCTCACCAGGAGAATCCAGGGCCTCAAACATCTACCCTACACAGATAGGCTAAAAACCCTGTCCCTCTACTCAGTTTCATACAGACTTCTCAAAGGAGACCTCTGTCTGGCATACAAAACAATCTCAGACCCCACTTCAGTGGGACTGATGCATATCCACAAGTCAAGCTCCACCTAAGTAACCCACACGCATGACCTAAACCTGGTCTGTGCCTTAAATAGGACTTGTTGGAGGGACAGATTTTTGTCCCAGAGACTCCACCATCTGTGGAATAGACTCCCTCTTCACGTCAAGCAGACAACCCCATTATCCCTTTTTAAGTGCAACCTGGATAACTGGATTGCAAACAGAAAATGCACCCCTGGGATTCTACCTGTGTCCCTGTTGGGCAGGGGCTTTGGGTGTTAACTTGTCTAAACTTGAGCTAACCTCTTGGTTAGGCTTATGAGAGCCTCAGGGCCTATAGCTTCATAGCTACTATGATCCTATAATCTTACTCACATCTTGAAAGATTTTTATTCCTAAATATTTAGCACTTTTCCTTCCCAATTATATTTATAGCTATAGTTACACTTACTGTCTAGTAATTGATTTAAAACTAACGTTTCAGCTTTATTATTAATAAATTATTTATTATTAATAAATTTTAGCAGTGATACATCTTAAAACTTCTCAACTTCCTCACTTATTTCTTCAATTGAATAATTTAAATCTCTTATAGTTAACAAAATATCATCTGCAAAAAGCTGTATTTTAGATCGACAATCTCTGTTAATTGAGAATCCATGATTTTTTTCATTGCTTCTTATACTGTTAGCTAAGCTTTTGATTACTAATGAAAATAGCAAAAGGAGAAATGGGCACTCTTGCTTTGTGCCTTTGTTTAAAGTGATTCATTGAGGAAATATAAGATCCAATTTCAACGTATGCTTTGGTGTCTCTATACATTTTTTTTTTATTTAGTATTCTAATAAAATGTTCTGGATTCTGTTCATTTGCCTCTGCATACTAGATATGCAGTTAAAATCCCCTACTAAAATTAAATTATCCTTCCAATGACTTTCTTATAAGCTGAAGTGATCTTTAGTCACCTTGCACCTATTTCAGGGATCCAGAAAAATAGCTAGTGTATAGAATTTACCATTCCTTTAGGATCATTAATGGACTGAATGAACTTAGTCATTACAGCAATTTTTCTCCAAAGTATAGCAGTTCC
Source organism: Protopterus annectens (assembly GCF_019279795.1). Taxonomy (NCBI): domain Eukaryota; kingdom Metazoa; phylum Chordata; order Ceratodontiformes; family Protopteridae; genus Protopterus; species Protopterus annectens. Next base: position 1,933,686,758 of record NC_056735.1, on the reverse strand, counting down.
TCTCCTCAATTTTGTTTAAAGAAGCAGATGGTAACATTTCATAACCTAAGTTACATAAATATTGTATATTTTCATCTACCAAGTGAGTCTCTTGCAAGAATTTAATATCTCCTTGTCTCTTTAATGATTTTCTTTTGTTGACATTCCCCTGGATTCAGCAAGCTGTGCACTGCATGCAGGAATAATGCAATAGCTGCTGGAGGCAATATGGCCACAGTGCAATCCAGGAATAAGCTCAAGGGACGTGCATGAGTGTTCCTGCACTATTCCTGCATGGACACAGCTACTGTATGCAAATCACCCCATTTGCAGGTGAAAACCATCCAAATGAGGTGAATTTGTGAACCAGGAAGCTGTAGTGTGTAGAAATGTACTTGGTTATTAACCAAGTACATTTCTGCAAACTGCAAAACAGAGCCATGACAGCTCCAAATAAAGGTTGTATAGTATGTGTAAAGCATGCCAATGGCCAAATATATGGCCAATGGCATGGAAAGCAGTTGCCAAAATAAAAAAATAACTTTTATTTTTTTAGCCAATTTTGGCTGTTTAAGCATAGGGCAGCAACGCGCAAATGTGATCAGGCTGAAAATAAAAAAATCCCCCTGAAATAAGCATTGTATCCAAAATCACTATTTTGCCATTATACTCAATGGCAGGCAGAGGACAACATGGCCAGTGAATAGTGGTTGCTATGCAAATGGGGGGAATGATACTGAATCCCAGATTTCCCCTCAATGCTAGCCAGCACACAACCGTATAAGTGCAGGAATACCATGATGCAAGCCTAAGATTTAGCTGACATCACAGGGGGTTGTGTCAGGCATACTGTAAGCTTATTGGAGCTCTGTGGCTCAGGTTTGCCCTTAGCTTAGCAGAGTTAAGCAAAGGGGTATGTTTGAAGCTGCCTAGCACTTTTTACATTACCTAAGCAGGTGTGCACACCATGCACCGGATTTTAAAGAAAAAATAAATAAACCAGGAAATAGCAGCTATGTGCACATCTGAGCACTGGGTTTCTGCGGCACCCCGGGCTTAAACAGAAAGGGAAAACAGCAGTATGAAGGTAATGAAGGAGAACTAGCATAGCTGGCAGGTGAAATGTATCAGAATCAGCCAATTACACAGACAGCAGACTGGCCGAGCACATCATTATAAACTATGCAAACACCTCACCTCAGTTATACTGGGCGTGCTTCCACACTTAGAGAAATGAAGGCCATGTTAGACAACAACATACTGAAAGGTCATTTTGGGCATGCTCACACACTTTCAGAAATGAAGCCCATGTCTGGCAACAACAGTGGACCATACATATCTGACAGTTGCAGATGTTAATGCATACACTCCTCAGTACACACCAGTCATGCTTTGCACACACACATTGGATAGGAATACACACATATATCCAAGGACAACACACTATAATAGGCCAAAAGTACATGTACATAGATGTGTCGAAGAGAGTGACAGTGACAAAGAGTATTCAATCATGACACCTGTCCCACCCAGCACACATCCAATTGGCTAAAACCACATGATGTTCAAATGTCAATCACCATAGGAATTTGCCTCTGGTATCCCTCAGAACTATAGTGTCTGTGGTGCTTGTGCTAATGGTGTAACATGACTGTACAAGTTAGTAGTCATCTATAAGTTGTATACATGTACCTGTGGAATATAAACCTGTGTGTGCCTGAGTGTTGTGTGTCTGCCCCTAGATGAATGGGCTATGGCCCTTGCACACACACTGCACTCCCCATTGCCCTGCTATGGCAAGCCTGCTGATGTCATCACCTTGAAATACACCTTTGGAGAAGTAGTAGCCTAGTAATCTCCGTAGTACATCCTATAACTGTGTAATGCTGTAGTGTGATGTACTAGTTAGGTAGAAGTTCTAATCTCAGGCGTGGTAACTGTGTCTGTTTGTTTGTCTGTGTAGGGATCAATGCTTTTTAGGCCAGTCACACTCACTACAATTCCAGATGACCTACTTTGGCGTGCCTGCAGAAGTCATTCACTTTAAAATACAAAAACCATGAAATGGGAAGTACACCAAAAGGAGAAGTGGTCCAACTATCCAAAAGTACAAGTAAAAACAGACCACAAAGCCTTGCAAAGCATATTCAGAAAGTCTTCCAGCAAGGTACCTTTCTGTTTTATTTAACTGGACAGGTAGGGTGGTTCAAATATTCTTTTCGGCCACAATCCAAGTCAGAAGACGGAGATGGCAGTTGCAAAGACAAGAGTCAGTTGTGCAAGAATCTTAAAGCAGATCACTCAGTAGTTATAAAGTCGTTTCAAACGACAATTTCTCCAGCTAGTGTTTTCAAAATTGAGCAAAAAGATTGTTTATCTTCCGACAACAGCTTACACAACACTTCACAGCTCTCACCAATGCACATTACGCGCCTAAATTAAAAAGGGAGATCATCCGTCTCCGTCTTCTGACTTGGATTGTGGCCGAAAAGAATATTTGAACCACCCTACCTGTCCAGTTAAATAAAACAGAAAGGTACCTTGCAGGAAGACTTTCTGAATATGCTTTGCAAGGCTTTGTGGTCTGTTTTTACTTGTACTTTGGATAGTTGGACCGCTTCTCCTTTTGGTGTACTTCCCATTTCATGGTTTTGGTTTTTGGAGGAGGTTGCCATTTTGTTATCACTTTAAAATACACCTTTGGGGAAGGAGTAGCCCAGTAATCGATGTGGTGCATGCTATAACTGCATAATGCTGTAGTGGGATATACTAATAAAGTAGGAGTTCCAATCCCAGACATGGAAACTGTGAGACTTGGTGTGCGTGTTTGTCATTTGCATCATGTGTGGAGGTGGCTGTGAGTCTGCAACAATGGGACTCATTGTGGAGCGGGTTTTGCAAATTCATTATATGGTGGGCCTACTGTATGTCACAATGTCCACTTTACAAGGATAACATATGCCAAACAGCAGAGAGGCTGTGGTTGATAAACCACACCCCTACATGTGACATCAAGGCCTGGAGAACAATTTAGGCAACCCTTGTATTATCCAGAGAACACTCTCTAACCATGCCTCATACACAAACACACCTGGCTAGGCAACAACCACTATGTTAGTAGTTCCCTGCATATTGCCCATAGATAGTAACCATGGTGTGATTGCAGCAGACTACAGAGGGTATGGCAACCTGTCACATCACTACAATAGGCACATAATTGCATACAGTGCTCCTTCACTATGTACCCCACTGGACGCCTGCAACAAAAGTAGTGCCAGCAAATGTAACCCAAAAATGACTTACCATTTCTTATACACATGCCCTGTATGGACAGATGCCAGTGACACCAGGGAAAACCTGTATCATGCCTTTAATGTAGGTGCAGGGTCAACCTGGTGTCCATTGGCAGTTCCCACCACATTAAGCCAGGAATGGTACATCTGATGATAACAATCTCTGTACACAAAATGCCCCAGACACCTCAGGTACACATCCACAAGTGACAGAACATACATGTAGGACATGTGCACATCCCAGACACTGTCCATGTCATGGACTATAGAACACATACATGACAAGCATTGCACAGCACTGGGCACCCACAATAGTATCCCAGATGACTGGATGGTGAATACAATACCCACCTGTGTGTGCCATTCCAGACACTACACCCCTGAGCCACACTGCAGACCATTTTCATGTGGCCTGATGCCAAGGTATACCCTTTGCCTAGCCTTGTACAGCCTTTTGGCACACTCAACCACTACACACCTGTGAAGCAATGCACCCATGCATGTCAGTACTGGCAACATGTGTGTGTGTGTGTGTGTGTGTGTGTGTGTGTGTGTGTGTGTGTGTGTGTGTGTGTGTGTGTGTGTGTGTGTGTGTGTGTGTTTCTGGATTATAATGATTTTGACACCATTCACACTCACTACACCTCCCATTTGCCTACTGAAGCATGCCTTCTGATGTTAGACACCTTCACATACCCTTTGCCCCTGTATCATCCTGATAACCCCTGTGATGCATGTGATACCTGCATATTACTGTATTGTGGCAAACTAGCTCATTAGGGAGTCTAATCCTGACCTTGCCAACTGTGATAATGTGTGTGAGTCCCTGAGAGAGTGTGGCTGTGTTGATATTGACACCTGTTCATGTGGACAGGCACATGTACTACACCTACCTTATCCCTCCTTTATTACTGTTGCAGATGCCACTCACCATCAGATATACATTTGGACAGCTCCCCAACATGTAAGCTCTGTGGCACATGCAATAACTGCATAGATATGTGATAGAAATACATAGGCAGGAGTTTGAAACTCCATACTGGTATGTGTGTGACACAAACATGATTAGGGCTTACTTTTCCACCCCCTCCCTGTCTTACTTTGTCTCTATCTGTCTGTCTCACTCCCTCTCTGGTGAATGTGGAGAAGTACACCTGCTTTGCTTAGGCAACAGCTTGTGTTTTGTAAGTGATGCTCATGATCAGCTGATAGCCTCTGCACAAATTGCAGTCCCCCACTAGCTGACTGCATGTGGAACAGCTGTGGTAACATTCCCACAGCCAGTTGCATAGAAACACACTCCTATACCTAGGAACATCATGTTGGTGTTGGGCCTTTTCATTCACAGTGAGAAGATGGTATTGGGATATATATCTAACAACATACACTGTGGAGACAGGTCAACAAACAGGAGGGGGATGTTCCAGATATGACTACAGAATGTAAATGTTGCTCTTCTGCATTTGGAGTAATGTTGGTCTAATAGGGTTTGTGTGGATATGGCTGGTCTACATGATTTAATACCTGTCATGACAGTGTTATGTGTTTGCAGAAACCACCACCTATAGGGTTATCTGCAGACTGGGTAGTGTTTGGAGTCCTATGTTTCTTGTGTTACTCACAGATCACCTATCTTAGAACTGCAGAAGCATAGTTTGAGGATTTCAGTCAGTACATGTTGACAGCCATGACAGTTACTGACTTTATATCCCTCAAGGGACATATGTCACAACAAACCCTGTTACAACAGTAAATGTATGAGGGTATCACAGCAGCATGCCAATATTGGCCCAGTGTTTGTAGCTCCAGCCACAAGTCTGTTAGCCTTTGTACATATGTCATGCAGTAAGAGGTGCATATGTTCTGTACATCATTATTTATTGGCATCATACCTGATAACAAGCAAGTCAGATATCAGACTGCTAGACATGTTATATTTGGTAGGGGTTATTTCTGAGGACATAACCTGGGCATTCTGTGGTTGTATGTACAGTAGTGGGATCTGTGTACTTATGGTGATTATCGACAGTATGTGTAATGCAAATATGTACCTTGGCCTGTGTACAGACTGTGGAGATGTCATTGTTCTTGGTCCTGTTCTATCAGATGTTAAATGCTGCTCCAGAGTATGGTACCCTATTGGCTCAGATGTTTGTAGGGCCAAACACACACGTGTCCCATACCACAGACAGGCATTGGAGCACAATGTGTAATGACCCAGTATATGTAGGGTTAGTGTGTGAGTGGCACATATGAGGATGGTGTTGGTCATACAGTCCATGTAGTGTAATATTAAGCTTGTGTACCATATGTGGCTGTGTTCAGATTGGTTGGTTGTGGGTATGCACTTTCACACAAGTGTCTGTTACTCTGTGTTGTGACATGCCTGTAGAACCTGCTATATTTGCAGATACATGTGTGTTCCCCATACAAAATGTAGACCAGTGTCGTGGCAGTCTGCCAGTAGTTTGCACAGTGCTTTGTTACATGCCTAGCAGCTTAGTGTAATTACCCATTGTGATGTTATGTCCAGATATTTGCAAGACATACTGCTGCTGGGCCACCATAACTGTTGTGTATGTCTGACAAATCAGTGGGATTCTGTACAGATATATGTCACTAACTGCTGGGTAGTAGGTGGCCATGTGACCTCTGCACCACCAGTTATTATGTGTCAGGACAGACAGGAGTGTGTGAATGCATAAACTGTGTGGGCATCTGTAGTCCAGTATTTATGTGATATACCCATGTACATGGCTGTTAACATCCACATTGTCAGGATTGGTCTACATGTCTTGCACAAAGGGAATCTGTGTATACCTCTGGACAGACCAGAGAGTGCCAGAATGTCCACATATATTGGTCATATCTCTGCTGTAGTCCACAGAATCAATACTGTGCTACCAGTAGTACTGTACTATGATGTCCTTAGGATGTCTGTCAGTAACCGATGGCATACATGTCAATAGCAGATGTGACCTCCCACACACATGTCTGTTAAGACAACCCCTGTTACAGTAGCAACAGTCTACATATATACCTGCAATATAAACATGACATCCCCTTACACTAAGAGGTTAAGATTATTGGTGCTGAGGTAGGACTCCACTCCATGTTCTGGACATATGGTAAATATATATATATATATATATATATATATATATATATATATATATATATATATATATATATATATATGTATATAAAAACACACACACACACACACACACACACACACACACACACATATATATATATATATATATATATATATATATATATATATATATATATATATATATATATATATATACAGAGATCTATAAATGGCCATATATATGATGCACTATACAGATGTTTATAAATACATATATATGTGTATGTACATGTATACATATATCTATATATGTATATCTAGTTTATTTTCAGAAAAAAAAACAAAACAAACAAAAAAATATATATATTTATATATATATATATATATATATATATATATATATTTGATTTCCTGCCTTTCTAAGCTAGTATAGTCCAGTTTTCAGGTTAGTGCTGAATTCAGGGATGTGTTACAAGTTTCTGTGTTTGCCCATACCTTACTTGGATAGAAGGTAGTTTCTTTGTTCACCTGTGAGAGAGGGGAGCTTTGAGCAGCCTATCTGTCCCTGTAGGAGTGGTTTCAGCCCAGAAATTAGTAGTTTATTGGCCATTTTGGGCTAATTTCTATCTCTTTCATTTCACTGCTAAAAAACCCACATTTGCAAGGTTTTTGCGCTTGTATACAGTTCAGCAAGCTCCTGCCTGGTTCCCTGTAGAGTTCTACAGCAGCAGGTAGACAAAAGAGAGACTTTGGAGTGATTAAGTATCATTTTTTTCTGCATTTTCTTGATGCCTTTAGCTAATTCCACCTAAAACACTGATTTTTTAGAGTTTCTGTGATTTAAAAAGCTTGTTTCATCTACATATTGTACTTATTTTACTGCCTGCACTTTAAAAACGTTGTTTTTGTGTTTAAATTACCTGTTTAACTGTTGTAGGCTACACACTCAAATGTGATAGACATTTCTGTGCATTTAAAGTGTTTTTTGATTGTATCTGCTTTATTTTCTGGAAAAAAAAAACAAAAAAACAAAACAAAAATATACGTCTTTTCCCACCTCTCTAATCTAGTATAGTCCAGTTTTCAAGTTAGTGGTGAATTCAGAGCTGTGTTACAAGTTTCTGTGTTTGCCCATACCTTACTTGGATAGAAGGAAGTTTTTCTGTTCAGCTGTGAGAGAGGGGAGATTTGAGCAGCATAGCTGTCCCTGGAGGAGAGGTTTCAGCCCAGGAATTAGTAGTTTATTGGCCATTTTGGGCTAATTTCTATTTCTTTTATTCCCCTGATATAAAACCCGCATTTGTGTGGTTTTTCATGCTAGTGTATAATTATTCCTGGCTCCACAAAGTCTACTTTTCAATTTTACCCTTGGAACTAGACAAACTCTCAACTTAAGCACTCAAACCATTCACTTCTCAGCCCGGCACTTGCTCAAAACTCATAGAATGCACTAATAAACCTTAGCACTAGATCCCCCCATACCGTAGAGAAGTACAAGGCTCTCTATTTGACCTTAGCAGCCAATCAGTAAAATAGTTTACTGTACCTATCCAGGCATGCCCAAAGGGCAGTTTCAGGTGTACTCTATGGTCCAACTGGTGAATCTGGGCATTTTGAGAAAATTTTACAATGGCCTCATGTACACAAACAACCCTCTCCTCCTACCACCAAACACTAATACATGTGAGAGATGCAATTATACAGCCAAACTGGAGGCTAAGCTCTCTCAACCCAAGACTGGACCAGACAGTCAAGAGGAGAAGGGAATTACTAGCATCACACCACCTGTCTTACACAGACCTATGAATTCAGCACCGGCAAAAAACACACATAAATACATGAAAACATAGTCGGAATCTCTAAATAAAAATCTGTAAAAGAAACAGGGACCTCCAAAGCAGATACCTAAGCAACATCCACCCCCCCCCAACACAAACCATGAAACACATACTTCACAAAACCAGTGTGCCATGCAATCACAGCCCTTAATGCAAAATACCATACCCAACACGCTATTAATAGGTGACTCTATAGTCAGGCACACCGAGGTCCCACTCACTAGGCTGAACAAGGAGAAGGTTGCTGTTAGCTGCCTGTTGGGTGCCAGATCCGCCACATAACACAAGCACTCAGGTCACTCCAGAACAAATACAAATATGACTCTGTCATTGTCCATGTTGGTGTGAATGACCTGAGCCGTACCTCCCTGGACTACATGAAAAGAGACATGGAAGAGCTCTCTGATCACGTAGCCCAGGCCGGTATGACCCTGACCTTGAGTTGCATCCTGCCATCACCAAGAATGATAACACGGTATGAAGAAAAAATGATCAATTTCAACAATTGGCTAAGCTTTTGATGTCATTCAAAGGGGATCCATTGTCTGTCAGCCTGGGATGACATGCTCAACAAGCCACGCTGCTTCACTAGAAATGGCTTGCACCTGTCACCCTTAGGCTTTTGAATACTGGCCAAGGCTCTTGCCACCCCCATAGTGCCTTTTTTAGACAAAGCTCAAAAAACAAACCCACTGCCATAAATAGCACAAGTAATAAAAAACTGAGGGTAATGCTACTCAGTGCCAGAAGTCTAAACCTCAAAATACATGCACTCTAGGCACTCCTCAGTATGGAGAAAATTGATATATGTGCAGCAACAGAAACTTGGTTTAAGGCTCCAGAGAGCACCCCAGCACTACCAGGCTACAACTCATACCATACATTTTGGCCACAAAACCCGGACCGAAATACAAAAGGTGGGAGTGTATCCATATTCCTCAAGGATACCCACATCTCCAGGTTAGTGGCACAGCACAATGCTTTAGAGATCATCAGCAAGCAACTAACAACAGGCAAAACTGCAATTCAAATTGTAGCTTGCTACAGATCACCCACCATGGCCCAGGACCCCCATTCCACATTTCTGGAAACACTGGGAAAATAAAGGCCCTACCAAACACCCTGATATTGGGTGATTTCAATTACCCAAACATTAACTGGGAGAACTGCTCAAGTACTCACTTCCTTGCCAAACATTTCCTAGAATTTATAAACTCAAACTCCCTGGATCAACTGGTCAACACCCCCACCAGAGGTGACAACACATTGGACCTGGTCATCACCAACATGAGCGACCAGTGTTCCACACCAGAGGTCAACCCCTCACTGGTTAGATCTGACCATAAACTAATCACTCTGGATATCCACATTCTACCCCCACCCCCAGTCAAAGAAACCATGGTGAAAAACTTTTCAAAAGCAAACTTCATGTTACTTAAGACCGAGGTGGAAAGTTTCAATGCCCCCTTGCTATAGGATAACACTGCCCAAGCTGCAAAATCCTTTACTAATGCACTCTACGGGCACTTATAAAAATGCATGGATCGTGTTCTCCCAAGCAAAACCAAGACTCACTCCTCCAAGAAAAGGAAACCAGTCTGGTGGACCCCTGCCATAAACAAGCTATACAATAATAGGAAGAAACTAGTCCAAGGCTACCTTCAAAAGACAAATTGCCAAGGACTCCAAGAATAGCCACAAGGCATTCTTTAGCTATGTCAATAATCAAAGTGGCAAGTCTCAGATCTGCCCTGAGTTAGTGCAGAATGGCACAAAATACACTGAACCGACCAATATTGCTAACATCCTAGCAGACAGGTTCAGTGCAAACGTCACCCCCCTCTCACCCCCAAAAGGGCCCATAACCATACCAGAAGAATGTAGTGCCTCAGAAATCACAGACACTCAGGTTAAAACAGCCCTCTCCAAAGCCAAAAACTCAGCATCAATGGGACCAGACGGTGTCCCAGGCTGCATCCTACACAAACTTAACAATGAACTAACCCCTTACCTAAACACACTGTTCAAACTCAGCCTCTCCACAGGCTACATGCCCATAGAGTGGTGCACAGCAATGGTTATTCCACTCCACAAAGGTGGAGCCACAACAGATCCAAGGAACTCTCTCTCTATAAGCCTAACTAGCTTGGTCTGCAAGGCTATGGAGCGCATCATCATGGATCTCATTAACATAGACATTGGGAACCTACAAACACTGGACCCTACCCAGTTCAACTTTGTTAAGAGCAGATAATGCCTCCTAAACATGGTAGACTTATTTGAGACAGTCACCAAGGCTATAGATGATGGAAAAAATGGTCCACACAGCCTACCTAGACCTCACAAAGGCCTTCAACACCATTCCTCATTCTGGTATTATAGACAAGCTTACCAGCCTGAACATAAACACCTATGTCATGAGATGAGTTGCCAAATGGCTCATGGACAGAACCCACATGGTAAGAGTTGTGGGAGCTAGGTCTGATTCTAAATCGGTTACAAGTGGCATTCACCAGGGCTCAGTCCTAGGACCTTTCCTATTCGGCATATACTTCTCAGAGGTACAGGCAAGCACAAGAGGTCTATGGCTGACCAAGTTTGCAGATGACTGCAAACTAGGAGCTTTAATTGACTCTCCAGCTGACAAAGACATCCTCCAAAAGGGTCTCACTGAGACAGATATCTAGTGTCAAAACCATGGCCTCAAGCTAAATGCCAAAAAGTGCATAGTCGTCCCCTTTGGAAAAAACAAAGTACCCACAAACTACCACATAGGTGGTAACCCCCTAAATACGATAGCAGTAGTAGATAGTAATCTCTCCTTGGTTAATTACATTGCCAAAGTGGTTAGAAAATCCTTCTATGTGGCCCACCTAATCACAAAAGGATTTGCATCCAGATCAAAATAGGTCTTTGTGCCCCTCTACGCATCACTCATCAGACCCATCACAGAGTATGACGCCCCATTTGGGATGTACGTTACAAGACACCTGCAACAGCTGGAAAGACCACAGAAGTACCTCACCAAGAGGATCACTGGCCTCAAACAGTTGCCCTATGCAGCTCGACTGAAAAAACTCCAGCTGTACTCGGTTGCATAATGCCTACTCAGAGGTGATCTATGCCTGACATACAAGGCCATGTCCAACACAGAATTGATGGACATGCTCCCCGTAAAGAAAACCATATCCCCTTGAGCCACACACTGTAGGGATATAAACCTCACCACAACAATAAATAGAACATGCTGGAGGGATAGATTCCTGTCCCAGAGACTTCCCATGTTCTGGAACAAGATTCAGATCTACATTAGGCAGAGCTCCTCGCTAACACTCTTCAAGAGAAACCTTGATGAGTGGATGAGAAACAGAACGTTTACCCCGGGGATCACTTTAATGGCTCTGCTGGACAGAGGCACAGGGAACTAATTTAAGGGGGCAGCGAAAGCCAACACATTCCAGCTAGGTTTATAAATGCCTTTGGGCAGATAGCCTAGTACCCAAGTATGAACCTATGAACCTATATCCTTGCCATGTCTAAACATTACTGTTGTGTATACCTTCCCAGATGTATCACACCGTATGTATCTGATATGTGTATATTTAGATATAACAACATATGTGATGCAACAGTAATATCACTAACAAGTACTACACAATTGTACAAGTCACAGCAATTGTTCAATACTATTCAATATGTGTACTGAAAGATATATTGGAAAAACAACAACTATTTTCACAGCTGCCATGGCGTAGTGGTTAACTGTTGTGATTATAGTGTACAGGGTCCTGCGTTCAAGAGCTGCAAGGGCAGAACAAGGGCTGTTGGATATAGAGTGGGTAAGGCAGTTTTGAGCAGCTTTAAGCATGTTTGCGCTGGTTTGCATGAAGCTAAGCAGTGCTAAGGTACGGTTAAATGTACAGGCGCTTACACCATATAGGCTTCACTTACCAGTGTGCAAATGTGCTTAGCTGTTACTAGGAAAGGAGGCGGTGTAGCCATCCTGCATAAAGCAAAACTTAAACTGATTCCTCTAGACCTAACTCTTACTCAAAATAACTCCGCAGAAGTAATTAGCTCTAAAATACAAATTAATACCAATAAAGCCATTAACATCATCTGTGCATATAAATAACATCAATACCCTTGAAAATATACTCTACCAACTCTCTATCGAACTTCCACAAGAAACACTAGTCCTTGGTGACTTTAATATAGATTGGCATTCCTATAACAATGCTTATCCTACCTCACATATAAACCTCTTTGGCTTCAAACAACTTATCAATACTCCCACTAGAACCAATAAAATAAACAATAAAGCTTCTACCTTAGACTCTGCAAACCTACCAAACAGGTATTCTTCCTGATGACCTTAGTGACCACGCTGAACTTTCCCAATGTCATTGGGCCCCACTAAAACACCTCCCACTCAACAAAGCAGTGGAACATTTCAACTCAACATTCTTAGACCATTAGAACTAAAACTAAAACTGCTCCTTGGCTAACCACAAATACTAAGCATAAAATCACCCTCAGAAATAAATCTTGGCATAAATGGCGCCACCAAAAGTCAAATAGACCACCAAAAGTTTAGAGAGCTTAGAAACAATACAAAGAAAGCTATTCTTACAGACAAAAGAATTATTACTTTCAACTTCAAAAACTACCAAAATGAACCCAAAAATTCTGGTCCAGCATCAACAGTCTGATGACCCTGGGCAAATTATTACACCCAACCCTCAGGATTCTGACCCTGATAACCCCACACTATCAGCCAATAACTTTAATTCCTTCTTCACCAATTCTATACAAATTCTAGCCAACCAACAATCTCCTGGTACTTCTCAACTACCTCCAAATACCTTAATAAATACCATTCCTCCCTTCAACTACAACCTGTATCTACCTCCTATATACAATCTCTTATCCAAAAACTTAAACCAACCACCCCTTCCATGATAAACTTCCTGCTGAATTCCTGCAACTAGCAGCAAAAGCCATTGCTTACCCTGTCTCCATCTTAATAAATAGATCAATAAAAGAAAGTAATGTCCCAGCAATCTGGAAAGTATCACATATCATTCCCTCCATTCTCCAACTATCGTCCCATAGCACTTCTATCCTTAGCTAAAATCATGGAAAAATGCATACATAAACAACTACTCAACCACCTCCTCAATAATAGCCTTCTAGCAGACACTCAACATGGTTTCAGACCCACACAGTACTACCACAGCTCTTCTTTCCTTCACCAACACAATAAACCTAAACCGTAATAACAATAATCTTACATCTTCTCTCTTCATAGACCTATCAAAAGCCTTTGATATGGTAAATCATACACTTCTTCTGCACACACTAAAATCTATTTCCCTTGAGCCCTCTTCCCTCACCTGGTTTCTTCCTATCTTGACAATCGTCAGCAAAGCCGCTGAAAAGCTCTCTCTCTGCTCTCCTCCCTATCTCATTAGGAGTTCCACAAGGGTCTATTCTAGGCCCACTCTTATTTTCCATCTTTATTAATGACCTTCAATCATCTATTCCTAATACTACCTGCATACAATATGCAGATGATTCCACTATAATTTGCACTGCTTCTTCTCAAACAGAACTCCAGTCTCAAACTCAATCAGCCTTCTCAACTGTGGAGCAGTGGTTCTAAAACTAAATTACTACTCTTCTCACCTAAATCGACTTTGTTAAACTTCTGTATTACTGCAACTGATAACACCATTATTTCTCCTGACTCCTCAACTAAACTTCTAGGTGTCACTATTGATAATTATCTTAATTTTGATTGTCACATCAACAACACACCTATACAGAATAAAGTCCTTCCTCACACCTGAAACTAAGATAACCCTAGCCCAAACACATCTTATTTCTACCCTTTTGTATGCATCTCCTATTTACACTAATCTATCTAAAAGCAACCTTAAGAAACTCACTACATCTTACCATAATATTGCCCGCTTTGCCACCACATCACAATTTAGAACACACCACTGTCTAAACCTACAACAACTACACTGGCTGGAATTCCCTAATAAACTTATTTTTCAACAACTCCTAATTGCTCACAAAATTCTATACCAACCTTCTAAAACACCAGCTCTTTCCAAACCCTCTGACAAATTACTTGTTAATAACTCAGTAGGTAAAGTATGGAATAATCTTCCATCTGATCTGTCCTCTTTACATACTCTTCCACTCTTTAAAACAACTTTTAATACATCTTAACAAATTCTGGCTTTGCTCTTGTACCAACCAGACTAGCCTGTTGGCATCCTTAACTCTATCATAAACTTTTCGTAACCACTTGGATGTTATCTTCTTCTGCAACTGCTCTTGTACCAACCCAGACTAGTTTCTTAATCACTTGGATGTTATCTTCTTCTGCAACTGATATATTACCGCTATTTATTGTAAATATTACATAAAAAAAACCGCTATTTATTGTAAATATTACATATCCTAAAAAATTTTTATGATCTCATACCTTATTATATTGTTCTTACTAGGATTGTTCTGTTTTATTTAAATTCTAGAATATTTGTAAGTTCATTTTTCCTTTGTATAATCACACTTGTACTATGTCTTCTTATGTATTTCCAATATTGTATCTAAACTGACACTGAAAATGGACATTAATCCAGCTGGACTAGCCCGGTCAACAAATGTAAAATAATAAATAATAATAAAATGTTATATTGCAGCAATGCTGACACCTGCTAAGAATAGCTCAGCCCTGGTAACCAGTGCTCACATTTCAGTCTGATAACATAACAGGATAATGATATCTGTAATAAGTGTATGTAATGCCATGTGCATAACATGCATCTATGTGCTGTCATTACAGTAGCAAGGGAGTCTCCTGTCTGGGGCACTTGAGTATATATGGCTTGTACAACATTCTTATCTGTGTGAATGTGTTACATACAAGGGTAGTATCCCAGGTTATATGCAGTCACACTAGCATGTAGTGTATCATTATGTTACTACTGTTGACAGTGCTTTCCAAAGGAAGAGTGGATTGCTAATTGTAGTACTGGCAACAATCACCCCTGCATGCATAGATGGACTTTGAGTCCCCACTGTCATGTTCCTGGTGTGTGAGCTGTGTCACAGTATATATCTCCTACTGGATAATGACTTGACATGTGGAAATTAACTGCAGACTACTGTCTGTATAGCACATGTCAGTGACAGCTGCCATCATGTAGTAATGGCATACATATTGGTGTCAGATGTCTATCTGTCGACACATTCATCCTACTGCATAGCTAGTTGGCAAGCTGATGGCTGTCAGTCCCTGTACAGATGTGCAGATGTCAGGTATCCAGCTTGGATGTGTACAGGCAACTTATGCTTTACTGGGACTGACATGTCTGCCCAGCTGTGTTATAACTGGCACAGATAAAACCAACACTATGTACACATCATATGCAATGGGTACCACCACTAAACTACCACATTCAACAGAATATGCTTCCGTACAGGTGTCCAACACAGACACTAACCATGTTTTGTAATACATGTTGCATACATGTCAACTAGATCACCTCACTGGCCATTTACAGGAGGCACCCAGAGGACTGGCTGATGCATGTCACTCTTACTTTGAAGGTCACAACATTGGTGTCTGTAGATAGATTGCCTGCTGGCACATGGCAGGTGGCATGATACCACTGTACACACATCCCTTACACTTTCCATCTCTCCATGGACAATAGCAAGGTACACACCTATGACCACCTGCAGTGATGCACCCCATTACTTACATATGTGTACGTGTGCATTACTGAGGACATCAATGTCTGTGTGTTAGTACACCTGTAGTTGAGAATACCATGGGGCCCTTCACACCCACCGCAACACCCATTGCCATAGTTAGATGTGGCTGCTGCTGTACCGGACATTACACGTACCCTGTTATGCTCCACTCCTAAAGGCTACCTGAGCCTTGAAGTACCAGCACAACACTGTTGTACAAATGGGTACAAATGGGTTGATAGGCATGGGATACCCACTGAGTTCTGTCAAGTGTGTGCATGTGTCCATGTGTGTATATTGTAGGGTACAGCATTCCAAGGCCACATACTCCTATTACAATACACATTACCACATAGTATTATGGATAGTGATGTCACTGCCCATAGGAGAGGCATGCCAATGCAGCACCCTACTATGCCTGTGGCATGTGCATTAGATGCATATCCCTGTAGTACCACTCTTGGGATGGACAATGGGTTGTATCACAGTCCCTGTTAATGTGTGATGGTGGATATGTCAGAGTGTCATCATGGGTTCCAGTGTGTACAATACCCATAGTGATGTGTGGGTGTTCTGTACCCTGTCAGTACACCATGGTACTCCTGAAACATGTCCCATGTACCACTGTATGGTGACCACTGTCACCATCAACCATACAGGTAACTGATAAGACAATCCAGCCCAGTTCTGCATGTGCTGTGTGCAGCCTACCTGCAACACATTGGACACACTGATAAGTTAGTTGGCACTGATAGGCCCAGGTCTCTCGTATGTGTGTCTGCCTGTTATGTGTCTGTTAATGTGTATATGATGGTATGTCACACTGTGTATTGTCCATATGCAATCATTTCATCACCCATTACCATACTGTACATGCCTGGGGATGTTCTGCATGTATCATGTAACCTGGAACGCACCTCATCCTTAATGCTGTGTGGTGTGTGCAATTAAAGCCACACACATCAGTAGCACTACATACCTCGATAGGGGTCTAGTCCCAGTGTTGCCAAGTAAGAGTGTGCATGCATGTGGAGGAATCTACTTCAGGTTGCTGAATATGCATGTCCCGGGGGGGTCACCTGTCCATGTGGCACAGGCAGTACATGTTATACAGACCTGTGACATGTGTTCAACTGTACCCAGGATATGGCACAGCCATGGTGTCACCACAGTGCCATACCCCTTTTGAGATATGACAGCAGACCTTCCTCCTGCTGACACATGTACACCTACAACACAAATGGATAACATTATGGAGACCACAATCACTTACAATTATGAACAGCTATAATGCATCATGAGTGGACAGCTACACTACCTGATATGTAAGCATTAAATATTACTGCTGACAACATGTTACACAGCAGTACATTGGTACACTGTAGTACAGTCACCGTGTGCATCTGAACCATATTAGCCTGCCCCTGCATCGATGTTATGGATGACAGGGATGTGGCACAGGTATCATCATATGCACAGGGTGTGTTTTTGGTTTGCCAGAGACATAGGGTGGGCCATACATTTAACACCATGTGTGTGGGTAAGAGGTGTAAGTTGCTGATATTGGCATGGTGATGTGGTGTGTGTAGGTATGGGATTGCCCTAGGTGTGTTTGTATAGTGTGTGAGTATGCATGCACACAGTTCTGCCATGTGGCTGCCCTATATAGGTGTTTCTTGGACAGCTGCCGACCATACCTGGCAGGGTGTGCAGTTCACCGCCCCCGGCCATGGCCACGTGGACTGTGATTGGCCAGGGGTTCCATGGGCATATCCAGGTACAGGCCTTGATGTGCTACTCTCCACTGATGATGACATATGTCTGCTGGAACCAGGTCTCTCCTGTGACTGGTCAGGGCCACGTGCATGTGGTCTGCTGCGGTGTGATCCCTTTAACTTTCCTGTATGGTGGACATCCTTCCTGTGTGTGGGCAGCAGTGTTACAGGCAGTAGGTAGTAATACCTCTTACAAGAGGGCTTGCAGACTCATGCCAACTACATATTTGTAAAAGGTTCCAGAACTGCAGACAGAGTGTGAGTAGTTTTGTTATATGCATTGCATAACACCAGTGTTACAG
>NC_056735.1:1933578698-1933663698 GCF_019279795.1 Protopterus annectens | reverse complement strand
AGCTCGACTGCTGAACCCTACATTAAGACACTGTACAAGCACATCCACCCGTGCATGAATTGTGCCATCCCCAATAGAACCAAGATGCTGTTCTCCAAAAAAGTAACCCAATCTGGTGGCCCCTTGCCATAAACAAACTTTACAAAAAATGGAAGAAACTGTTGCTGAAAAGAGAAAAATCCCAGGATGCAAAAAACTCCCTTAACAACCTCAGTAAGATGCTGAGAACCCTCATAAAATCCTCCAAAGCTAGTTACAAAAATAAAATTGCCAAAGATTCCAAAGACAACCACAAGGCACTTTATAGCTATGTCAAGAATCTAAATGGCAATGCTCATATCTGTGCTGAGCTACAACAGAATGGCAATAAATATACTGATCCCAAGGATATTGCCAATATCCTGGCAGATCGATTCAGTGCAAACTTCTGCCCCCTCTCACCCCCTAAAGAACCCATCTCAATACACAATGATTGCCAAATTCTGGTAATAATAGCCACACAGTTAAAAAATGCACTATCCAAAGCTAAGAATACAGCATCCATGGGACAAGACGACATCCCAGGCTATATACTACATGAACTACAAAATGAACTGGCACCTCACCTAAGTGTCATGTTTAATCATAGCCTCACCTCAGGCTTTGTGCCCACTGAGTGGCACACAGCTACAGTTATCCCACTCCACAAGGGGGGATCCACCTTGGATCCCGGGAACTACCGACCCATTAGTCTGATGAGCCTAATCTGCAAGACCATGGAATGTATTATGATGGAACTTATAAACAAAGACATTGGCAACCTTCAAACACTGGACCCCATGCAGTTTGGGTTTGTGAAGGGCCTATCTTGTCTCCTGAACCTGATTGACTTCTTCAAATCAGTCTACAGAGCCATAGACAAGGGTAAGGTGGTCCACACAGCCTATCTGGACCTCGCCAAGGCCTTTGACACCATCCCCCACTCTGGAATTATAGATAAACTTACTAAGCTGGGCATTAATCCCTATGACACTCAATGGGTTGCCAACTGGCTTACTGACAGAACCCAAACTGTAAAAGTAGCCGACTCCAAATCCAGCTCCAGAGAAGTGACAAATGGAGTACCTCAGGGTTCAGTATTGGGAACACTCTTGTTTGGCATCTGCTTTTCTGAAGTACAGGCGAACACTAAGGGACTCTGGCTTACAAGTTCACATATGACTGCAAACTGGGACTCATTACTGAATCTCCAAATGATGCGGATATTCTACAAAAGGGCCTTACAGAAACAGATGCTTGATGCCAGAGCCATGTGCTCAAGCTCAATGCCAAGAAATATTTAGTTGTCCCCTTGAGAAAAAAAACATGTACCCATGAATTACTACATAGGTGGCAGTACACTAAGCACTGAAAGTGTGATAAGAGACTTAGGTACACAGGTGGACAATGGTCTCACCTTCGATAACCACATGGCCACAAAAGTCAGGAAATCCTTCTATGTGGCAGAACTCACCACTAAGGGCTTTTCATCCAGAAAAAAGGAGGTCATTGTCCCACTGTATACATCCCTCATTAGACCCATTATAGAATACAATGCCCCGTTTGGTATGTACCTTTCAAGTCATCTGCAACAACTGGAAAGGCCGCATAAATACCTCACTAAAAACAAATCACAGGCCTAAAGCAGATGCCCTATGCTGACCGTCTAAAAAAACTCCACCTATACTCTGTCACATATCATCTACTCAGAGGCGATTTCTGCTTAACATACAAGGCCATGTCAAACCCAGAGCTGTTGGACATGCTACACTTAAAGAAATCCCAATCCCTCAGAGACACACACTCCAGGGATCTAAACCTTGTCATCACAATGAACAAAACATGCTGGAGGGATAGGTTCCTGACCCAGAGACTCCCCAGACCCTGGAATAGACTGCCCATACATGTCAAGCAGAGCACCTCTTTGGCCCTCTTCAAAAGGAACATTGATGATTGGATGGGAGATAGGAAATTCAACCCGGGGATCATGTCAGTCACCCTGCTAGACAGGGTTCCAGGGAAGTAAATACTGTGGGAAGAAATAGCCAGGGAATTGTCATGGCTAGGCTTGTATAGGGCCGATAGCCTAGTACCAAGCTATGAATCAATGAACAGGTATTAGTACACTACCCTATGGCCTTAGTTTGGACAGTGGTATGGATGTAGACAACTGTATACATGAACTGAGTTTTACCTGCAGTATACACCACTTACCTGATATACCTGCAGAGGTATTGCTTGTTAACACTACCTAACTGTTTCTACACATATTCCCAGATTCCAGGTTGCTGTTATGCACATACCTGTCCATCTTTTATTGCACACACTCTGGGCATGTTTTGACCACATGCAGCTGAACCAGGGCATATTTTGTTTATTGCCCTCTTAAATCTTTGGTGAGTTGTACAATGACAGTTTTGTTTTCATTGACATTTTCCAAATATGTACAGGCCTGACAGTCAGTTATATGACATGAAATGCTGCCTACATGTTGGAGATTAGCACACTGATATGCCAGGGGGTAGGGTAAAAGCTAGCAGGCATGGGCTGATTAACTGGACATTCTGGAAAATTCTGTACACTTGTGGGGTATGATTCTGCATACAGCTTATTATCACTCCCAGGATGTGAACCATGGCTGTGTCTGCTAAAAATAAAAGTGTCCATCACAGTTGAGTGTGCTATATAGATATTGCTGTGTATCTTTTCTCTGATTTCTGTGTATAAGTCTCCTGTGGTTTTACACTCTGACCTTGTAAATACAACACTCTTACACAGGATTTCCTGGACAGTTTTATTATGTAACACAGTGTGGGTGACAGTGATGAGTAATACCTTATTATTCAGAGCAACTACAACACTAACAATGCCATACAATACCAGAGTAAACAGTACCAGTACAGGATATCAATCTTTTATTTCTAAGCACAGTTTTCGTATCTGGCAGAACTGTGGGGGCAATGTTTATTAGCACTACCTGAATGTTGCCACACATATCACCAGATTCCACATTATTATTACGCGCATACATCTCACTCTGTTACTGCACACCCTCTGGTCACAGCTTCACAACATGGGGGTGGAGATGGGACATACTTGGCTTATAACTGTCATAACATTTTGGGGAGTTGCTAGAGTGACAGGTTTGTTCTTATACATGTCTGACAATCAGTTGTATTTCTTATTTGCTGCCTAAACATTTGGGATCATCCCACTGATTTGCCAGGGGGACAGGGTGACAGGTAGTGGATATGGGCCAATTAACTGGACATTCTGGACATATCTGTACAGTTGTGGGCTATGATTCTGCATACAGTCTACTACCACTCCCAGGATTCGAACCATGGCTGTGTGTGCTAAAAATACTACAGTTCACTTATCAGTTGAGTATGCTATTTGGATTATGTTGTCTATCTTTTCACAGTTTTCTGTCTAAGTCTCTCTCGGTTGGACTATACTCTTGTGATTACAACAGTCATATACAGACATTCCTACACATTTTATTTATGTAGTACCATGTGGGTAACAGTGCTTAAATTAACAGTACTATTAAGGGATTGCAAATCTACATTACCATATGATACCAGCATAAACATATGCAGTCCAGCAGTTAGACCTTTATTGTCAGGCTATTATGCTTTTATTTATATACAGCCCATATGAGACTCTTCCTGCCATATTCTCTGGTGTATGCAGTACATGCCTTAAACAATACAGTTTTTATGCAGTAGATTAACTTACTACTACTTTTAGATTTATTAACTATGACAGTACACTACCCTGCCTTGAGTCGCAACCACTGCAATCTACAGGCATGGGCTTCCTGCTTTGCAGCTCGCTCATCTGCCACTGTGAAAGACATAAGAGGAATATTTAGCCATACCTATCCATAATATACATGAGCTGGCAATTATTAAAAAGGTAGTGAACTGATACTTACACATGGCTGGGACATCCCCTGTCCTCCTAGCCTCTTCAATCCACTGATCCAAGAGATCCCTCTTTCTCCACTTTAGGTCGGCATAGTGACGCCTGACCTGCTCACCAGTTTGAAGTATGCCAGTGGCACTGGTGAGGTAATGGGCAAGATAGTCCCAGGCTTCCGCTTTGTATTGGGAACCCTGGTACTGGCCCTGCAGCAGTCCCTGGTCATGGTCTTTCACAAGGAGTCCTGCCATGACTCTGGATTCCTGGATGCCCCAGCGCTGCACACGAAAGTGCATATCCTCTCCCATACCAGTCATACTGCCTATAGGAGAAAGCTGCAACCAGTTATGAGATGTATTCCCTCCTGTTGGGTTTAAATAGGGCTGATTTCCTGCACTTTGCCTTGATTGGATGGTTTTGAAAATGCTAAACTATGGGCAAACCTGCTTACCTGAGTTTGGCATTGCTTAAAGGGGTATACCAATGGGCAAAGTGATTTAGCTGGTCTATACATAGCTTACAGCTACTGTGCTGGGCTGTGCAATGCTTAGCATTGCTTAATTTTTAATTGGCATACTATTTGCCTTTTTGGCATTGATTTATTATTTATTACATGTTTTATATGTGTTTGGTAGCCATGATTCATGTGTATGCACACTGTATGGGGTCCTTGTGTTTATTAGGGGATTTCAACACTTTATTACAATGACACCTCACATCTGGGCTTAATGCAGTACTCCAGTTCACATATGTATGTTATGTAGTAGGTTAGACAACATAAAACTGTATATAGATTTCTTTCACATGTTAAGTTTGATTTTCCTATAGTGAGGATTTGTTTGGTGATACCTCAATCTTATACACTGCTGTGATGGCTTAGTGGTTAACAAATATGACTATAGTGTACAGGGTCCTGCGTTCAAGAACTACAATGCATGTTTATTTTGTTTCTGGCAAGAACAGCGGCTGTTGCATACAGAGTGATTAAGGCACTTTTAAGCAATTGTAAATGGGTTTGTGCAGGTATGCGGAACGGTAAGCAATGCTAACTTCCAGTTAAATATGCTTACAGGGAGTTAGCTTCAATATTGCTTAACCTGTGTGTGCATTGCTTACCCCCACACAAATGGGCTTAAACCCATTTACTAATGGTTAAATATGCTTACTCTTACTTAATAATGCTTAATCCCACTTATCCCTGCACTAATTTAGACAGTAATGTAAAATGATTCTTGGGAAGGTGGTGGATTTGGACACTCTATGGATTTATCATTCCTTACACATTGTACCTTTGTTTGTATCCCTGATTCCTGTGTACATATACTGTATGGGGCACTTGTGATAATCTGTGGATTTTACAACATTATGACAATGATACCTCAAATCTGCATTTAATGCAGTACTCCAGTTCACAAACATATGTTATTTAGTAGGTTATGCAACAAAAAATGTTGTTCATAATGTGATTTGACATGGAAAATGAAATGTACTGGAGTGAGACTCGAACCAGGAATGACTGCTCGTAAGGTGAATACTCTGCCCACTACACTATTGTAGTACTTCTTCATTTGCATATATCTGTGGGCTGTGCAGTGGTGCAGCAGTTAAAGTTCTCGCCTCCCAGCAAGAGGTTTTCCGGTTCAATTCTCGGCTGGGGTGCCTTCCGTGCGGAGTTTGCATGTTCTCCCTGCATTTGCATGGGTTTCCTCCCACATTCTAAAGACATGCAATTTGAGTGTTTCTCCTCAGGCCTCTGCTGAAAATAGGCTCTGTAGAACCTACAATAAATCCAAAACATCCTCCTGCAGGAATGGCTGGTGCACTGCTGGAAAACCAAACCAAAAGTAAAGAAAGCCAGCACTCAAATCAGGCAATCTTATTCAAGGTCCAACTTCAAGACAGCAAAATAACATAACCGTACACCAACATGGTTATACCGGTTTCGGTAAATCCTTCATCAGCAACCAAACATGATGCACAAAATGAAGACAAACCTAAATTGCTGTCTTCCAACTTCAACAAATTTCATATAGAAAGCATGGAGCACCCTCTAGTGCATCAATGAATTAGTGCACTAGTTCATAAATGCATAAAATGTAATGCAAATAAACACAATTATCCCAAATATATGCATTAATATACCCAAATATAACAACAAACATATGAATTGGATGTCTCAGAAATAATCATTCAAGCCAGGGGAAAATAGAGCCCCTAGTTTGATGATCCACATTTTCTCTTTATAAGTAAGCCTATCATGTAAAACATGGGATTGTACATCTGCCCTTAATGTGATCAATGACCATAAAACAAAAATTGCCCGTAGGGTGTTTAGAAATGTGTTTGTATAAAGAACTGGACCCCTTTTTGATTTAATATCACTAAGATGTTCCCCTATCCTAATTTTAAAAGGATGGGAAGTTTGTCCAACATAGAAGGCTCGACAATTGCACTGGGCCAAATAAATCACCCAAGAAGTACTGCAATTGGCAAAACATAATATGTCATAAACTTGTGGACAGTTTTGTGAAGAAAAGGTCCAACATTTCAACACCCTAGGGCAGTAGGTGCAATGACCACATGGATAGCATCCAAATAAAGGGCCTGTAAAAAGGTGAGCTTGAGTAATAGAACATGTATCTCTATAATGAACCTTCCTGTAATGACTGAAAAGAGAACCCAAAGACCGCCCATTGCGAAATGAATAGTGACACCAGTCCTCTATATATTTCTCTAAGACATTATCCGATTTTAACAAATACCAATGCATACGGATAATGTTCATAAATCCAACTGTATTCCTCCCATAAGTTGTTACCAATCTAAGCAAATCAGACTTAACATGATCCCGGTTTTTATAGGATAATAAATCAGTTCTATCATGCTGATTTGCAAAACGATTGGCCCTCGTGATGTCACCCCCTAAATAACCCCTACTTTTAAACCTGGTGATAAGATCCCTCTTGTAATGGTTGTATGTAGAGGAGCTGGAATAAATCCTTTTAACTTGAAGGAATTGGGACTTGGGGATGTTCTTGATGACATGCTGGGGGTGGAAACTGGGGGCATGTAATAAGGTATTGAACTGGGGAAATTTTCTAAATATCTCACTCTCAAGAGTGTTGGTAGACATTCGTTTTACCAAAACATCCAAAAAAGTAATTTCAGATCTAGAAAAAGTCAACTTAAACTCAATCCCCCATATATTACCATTTAGATACTCAAGGAATTCCAAAAGGAATTCCTCATTAGCTCTCCACACCATCCAGCAGTCATCAAGATACCTCCTCCAAATATCCATCTCGATAAAAAAGATATTGTGATTGATGTCATAAATTCCCTGATCCTCCACATACACCATGAATAGATCTGCATAAATGTGGGCAAAAGAAGCCCCCATAGAAGTGCCCTAGGTCTGCCAGAAACACCTGTCCTTAAAAAAGAACACATTGTGAATCAGGACCTGTTCAGTCATGCATACCAAGAGGGTATTAAAACCAGGCTTATAAATGTTGACCTTATCCAACCAATATTGCAGGGCCAAAAGTCCTGCCTAATGGGGAATACTGGTATACAGGGAGGTGACATCCAGGGTACACAAAAACCAATGGGACTCTAGTTGGGTCTCAGAGATAATAGAAAGGAACTGTGTAGTGTCTTGGATTCTAGAACGTATATGTACCAAAAGTGGTTTTAAATATAATGTGAGAAATTCAGAAATGGGTTTCGTAAGGGAACCCCTACCTGATACAATCGGTCTCCTGGGTGGCCTTATGGGGTCTTTATGGATCTTCGGGAGAAAATAGATATATTGCCTGCTAGAAAAACAAAAAACCCAGGGAGTTTACTCGGGATGTTGGAGACTATGATAGGGAGAAGCCATTTGAAGTGTGACCTAGAGTCAAATTTGATATGCCCACAGATTCATCTAAGAGAATGAGAGTTACTCGGCCTAAATCTATTCTGAAGAAAAGGAGCAGGGAGTCCACACCATCTGGTGAGGACTCATCCTCCAATACTGAATGGGAGGATACTCATATTAGCATTTCCCCTGTTTCCAAGAGGAATAATTTGGATAGAGGTTTTATTGGAAAGACTCCTTTAGGTACAAGTCCCAGAGATGAGGGGGGAGGAAGCATCACAAACCCAGATGGGTTGGGGCACATCCTTCAACAGATGACCAGGATTTAGCATCCAATGTAAACAATGTGCATAACATTTCCTCAGTGTTATTGGATGATCAACAAGTTGATATATTGAATAAAGGACTAAGTTTTGTCCCTAGGTTTTTTGTCCAAGAACATTTTTTTGCTGAGGATATGGTTACATTTTGTTGAAATTTGAATTTGAAATGCTATTTTCATGGGACTGATTATGATGCCTCTGAGGTTAGGGAATTTTGCTTCCGGGCCTCCAGGTTCAGGCCACCT
This sequence comes from Protopterus annectens, assembly GCF_019279795.1. NCBI lineage: Eukaryota > Metazoa > Chordata > Ceratodontiformes > Protopteridae > Protopterus > Protopterus annectens. The sequence goes on along the minus strand of NC_056735.1, from coordinate 1,933,655,323 downwards.
ATGCAACCCATTGTCCAAACATTTCAAAATGCTGCCCTTAAAGATTTACATTTATATCTACATAAACAGGACATGCTTAAAGATAATTTGAATAAAAATCAGAGAATATGTTTGGAGAAACTGATCAACAACAAGTATATTGTTGTTCTTTCAACGGACAAAGGGGGAGCAGTGGTGGTCCAGGATCTGGGGGACTATGAAGCCGAAGCTGATCACCAGTTATCCAATCATAATTATTATGAGGAAATGCAGGTGGAACCCACTTTGCAATTTAAAAAGGATGTTGACAAGTTTTTGCATTTGGCTACAGAGGAGGGCATCATTAATTATGAAGTGTGTCATCAACTTAAGGTTGATTTTCCTAGCAGGCAATATATCTATTTTCTCCCGAAGATCCATAAATACCCCATAAGGCCACCCGGGAGACTGATTATATCAGGTAAAGGTTCCCTTATGGAACCCCTTTCTGAATTTCTCACATTATATTTAAAACCACTTTTGGTACATATACATTCTAGAATCCAAGACACTACACAGTTCCTTTCGATTATCTCTGAGACCCAACTAGAGTCCCATTGGTTTTTGTGTACCCTGGATGTCACCTCCCTATATACCAGTATTCCCCATTGGGCAGGACTTTTGGCCCTGCAATATTGGTTGGATAAGGTCAACATTTATAAGCCTGGTTTTAATACCCTCTTGGTATGCATGACTGAACAGGTACTGATTCACAATGTGTTCTTTTTTAAGGACAGGTGTTTCTGGCAGACACAGGGCCCTGCTATGGGGGCTTCTTTTGCCTCCATTTATGCAGATCTATTCATGGCGTATGTGGAGGATCAGGTAATTTATGACATCAGTCACAATATCTTTATTAATGAGATGGATATTTGGAGGAGGTATCTTGATGACTGCTGGATGGTGTTGAGAGCTACTGAGGAATTCCTTTTGGAATTTCTTGAGTATCTAAATGGTAATATATGGTTGATTGAGTTTAAGTTGACTTTTTCTAGATCTGAAATTACTTTTTTGGATGTTTTGGTAAAAAGAATGGATACCAACACTCTTGAGAGTGAGATATTTAGAAAATTTCCCCAATTCAATACCTTATTACATGCCACCAGTTTCCACCCCAGCATGTCATCAAAAACATCCCCAAGTCCCAATTCCTTCGAGTTAAAAGGATGTATTTCAGCTCCTCCACATATGACCATTACAAGAGGGATCTTATCACCAGGTTTAAAAGTAGGGTTTATTTAGGGGGTGACATCACGAGGGCCAATCATTTTGCAAATCAGCAAAATAGAACTGATTTATTATCCTATAAAAACTGGGATCATGTTAAGTCTGATTTGCTTAGATTGGTAAGAACTTATGGGAGGAATACAGTTGGATTTATGAACATTATCCGTAAGCATTGGTATTTGTTAAAATCGGATAATGTCTTAGAGAAATATATAGGGGACCGGTGTCACTATTCATTTCGCAAAGGGCGGTCTTTGGGTTCTCTTTTCAGTCATTACAAGAAGGTTCATTATAGAGATACATGTTCTATTACTCAAGCTCACCTTTTTACAGGCCCTTTATTTGGATGCTATCCATGTGGTTATTGTACCTACTGCCCTAGGGTGTTGAAATGTCGGACCTTTTCTTCACAAAACTATCCACAAGTTTATGACATAGTACGTTTTACCAATTGCAGTACTTCTTGGGTGATTTATTTGGCCCAGTGCAATTGTCGAGCCTTCTATGTTGGACAAACTTCCCATCCTTTTAAAATTAGGATAGGGGAACATCTTAGTGATATTAAAAACAAAAATTGGTCCAGTTCTTTATACAAATACATTTCTAAACACCTTACAGGCAATTTTTGTTTTATGGTCATTGATCACATTAAGGACAGATGTACAATCCCATGTTTTACATGATAGGCTTACTTATAAAGGGAAAATGTGGATCATCAAACTAGGGGCTCTATTTTCCCCTGGTTTGAATGATCATTTTTGAGGCATCCAATTCATATGTTTGTTGTTATATTTGGGTTTATATATTAATGTATATATTTGGGATAATTGTGTTTATTTGCATTACATTTCAAGCATTTATGAACTAGTGCACTAATTCATTGATGCACTAGAGGGCGCTCCATGCTTTCTATATGAAATTTGTATAAGTTGGAAGACAGCAAGTTAAATTTTGTCTTCATTTTGTACATCATGTTTGGTTGCTGATGAAGGATTTACCGAAACCGGTACAACCATGTTGGTGTACGGTTATGTTATTTTGCTGTCTTGAAGTTGGACATTAAATAAGATTGCCTGATTCCAGGAGTTGAGTGCTGGCTTTCTGTTGAACCTAGTCGGACTTTCCCGGTCAACAAATATTAAATAAAAAAAATAAAATTCTTAATTTTTATCCTCTTGTGCCATTTCAGCTGCAGTAAACATAGCTAAACAATGGGAAAACCCATGCACCTATGGTTAAATGTTATCTGTTTGGTAAAAAAAAAAAAAAGCTTGTTTATATTTTAACTGTTGTTCTTATAAACCTGAGGGGATGTTGCTGGGGGTATGTGAACACCTATGAGTGGTCTCGCTCATTCTTATTGCTAACCTGCTGTTCTCACTTGTAGGGGCATGTATATTCTGACAGCTCTGCTCTCAGACAAGCCCCCTGCACTCATACACGCTCCATGTTCGTTCAGGAGCTCAGGCAGCGCGCCTTTATTAATATGCCTGGCGCGCTGCCTTGCTGTTCCTAAACAGCCGCTTCTGTGCAGGACTATGCTAGCCCTGTAGGGATGAATAGTGAATCCAGGGGGATTATCTAATCATTTAAATTAAGAAATAATACATTAAAACTATACATATTTTGCAATTAAAAAAACTGTTTTAAAAGATAATATGACACATTTATCCACCATATTAATTTAATTTTATATAAGACTCTACTGTATTCCTCCAACACTATCTTAACATTCCATGTCTTTTTCAATTCTTTCTTTCTGCAATCTAAACTACAAAAACTCAGACAAAAAAGACAAGTCTACAACTATAACTGCATATATTGATAATAAAACACAACCTAATACTGATACCAAAGCTCCTAGTTTGCCTATCAAATAGACCAAGTAACATACTATCGCTCTACCTATGAACATCCAAAAATTAATCAGAAAACTAGCTAAAAGCTACTGTGACTTACAAATGATTAATATAACACTATATATAGGTTAAAAATAATAAGAGAGTATTAATTTAGTTATGCATTTTACTTTTTAAAAATATCCTCATTGCTATATAAAAGTTTAATAATCCTCTTCTATTAATCATAAATATTACATAATCCAACAAATAGTATATTATATACCTGTTTACGAAATAGTGTATAAAGGATTAGTAAGATAAAATTACTTTAGCTAGCAGATTCTGTCTCTGATGCTTTCCCAGTGAAAGGAATAAAGACATCTTGTTGATGTTTCCTATAGTTTATTCAGTTAATAGAAAGAAAATAATTAATTCTTTGAACCAACATTTAATATCTCCACTTCCACTGCCTCCCCCTGCCCCATTTGGACCAGCCATTTCTGGGGGAGAGACTGCATTAGTCGTTCAGGGGCATCACACCATTCAGAACAGAAGCAGTCTGTTTGTTGGCTATCCTCTTGGGTCTCTGTAGATGCTTTTTAGATAAAAAAAATCTCCTGTTTGTGCTGTAGAGCATCCCTAACACCTTCCAAAGGAAATTCAATGCTACCACTGTTGAAAATGTTGTTATCCCCACGAACACCATTAAGGGGAAAGGCATTACCTGCATCATAGGCTGTGGTGTCATTAATCAACTTTTTCATCTTATTTCTTTCAACTATAGTGAGAGTCCCTCTATTTAAGTTAGTAAAGTTGTTGTCAACCTCAGCCTTAACATGCTCTTGAATGGAAAATCTCAAAATACTTACATCAAGGACCTGGATTTCTGTATTAAGAGACTGCATCAAAAGTACATTATGTTCTATTAATATTTCAACAGTTTCAGCCCAGTATCATTGAAAAAAAATCAGTTAGTTGTTTATAAAAAGAATCATCCTGATATAGAACATTAGGGAACTTATAAACCCTAATACATTTTGTGACAATCTACAGGTTAATACATTTCAAAAAATAAATGTTTTCATTCAGCAGGCTTTGATATTTGTTAAACAAGTCATGCACGTCTGTATGTTCACTGATGTTATTGGAGCGAGTGTTGTTAACATTAAGTTACCCAAAAGGGTTAGACAAATAATGAAAAAGTTTTTCAAAACCAGTACCATTGTTATTCACATATGCCCTCTTTCTGGAACCTGAAACACCTCGAGTGGAATGTTCACCACCATTTGAGCCTCCTCCATTTAACAGGACATCAGAAAAAGACTGGGGTGTACCAAACGTACAGCACTGACTGCAATGTCCAGAAAACATAAAATAGAAGACTGTAAATTGTCCAAACTACTTTTTAAACCTTCCATAGTCAGTCGCAAATCCTCAGGCATTGTATGCAGCATAAGAGTAATTTCCAAATCACCATAGCTTTCTAAGCCATATTAACAAGTTATAAATCAAAAACCAACCCAAACAAACCACTCAGATAATGAATAGCAAAACGGAACAGTGAAAACATCTACAGATAGGCACCTCAAGAAAATGGAACCTTCTTAAAAAAGTTTATTTTTAAAAACTTTGCTCCATCAGAAAATTGAACAATTGACTAGAAGACAACTATATAATGCAAACTGACCAATCAAGAAACATCAAACAATAATAAAATTAATTAATTCAAATATTAGACTTAACAGGTAAAAAAGCACTGAATTCATAGCACATAAGTACAACTCCATGCAAAATAATATGATATTAAAAATGCAATTATAAAAAACATTTTATACAAATGGTGTCGTTCAGGCTAGGAAACGTATCAGGTGGAAACAACTGGAAGCATGAGAATGAGTTGTTGACTGAAAGAGTAGAAGAAACCATGATTTGGAAACAGATGTTAAGCTGAAGGAAGATTGTCAGAGAAGAACTGAAAGACTTGCTTACAGTTCAGATGGGAGCACTCAAAGAGTTGGAGAACAAGGGTTTAGTATATACAGACAGTCCACTAGAGTCTGAAAGATATGTTGTGCTGATTGGTTTTGTTTCAAGTTAAAGACTGATGAGAGGTTACTATACATGTCTCTCAACCTCTAAAAGCAATAAATCTGTACAAAACCAAGCACAATCAGGGACACATATTAAATATTACTCTTATAAACTTAGACTTTTTTAGAATAACAAGTTCTATATTAATGTGCATTTTCTGAATGATATAAAGTCTGAAACTCAAATGTATGTCATTATCTATGGATTTCAATCCTCAATGATTGGCCAGAATGTCATTAATTTTATGAGGAACACACCGAAAAATAAGTGCAAAAAATCTGGACATTTTCCTAAAAATCTGGAGAGTTTAGAGATATGTTGCTATATATTGTAGTCATTATGAATTTAAAAAGATAAAAATAAGAAGATATGTAAATAGCATTGAACCTAGATAGTGACTGGTGTGAAATTTATAAGAGAATGACTGGGAAGTTGTATAAGGTGAGGCAAGTGAGAAAATCTGATGAAAGTGTCAACAGATACAGGGGTAAGTTGGTGAACATGGACGATGGATTATGTGTTGGTCCTTGTATAACCAATGCAGGAAAATGTTAAGTAAATTAAAGATGGTGACCCCATTGTATGTCTTGCATGTTCATAGGCAATACAGGCCACCAAGATGGATACTGGAGAAAAGAAACGTAAAATATGACAATTCTTGGAGCTGCAGAGAGGTAAGGTCTTACGTTAGACTTATATTGTGGGAATGTAAAGTATAAAAAATTTTTTTGGATTAACATAATTTTTTGGATTTAATTAGTGGTCTATATACAGACATTGGACTATTGGTGTGTTCATATTCACATTAGTTTTCAATGTGCTCATAGTAATATTTGTTCCATGTGTAAAACCAAAAATTTTTTTTGAAGCACAACTCAACTGGTTTGGTTTGAGAAAGAAAATTTATCTATCACAAGCATGGCATTATCACCCATTATACAGGGTTTATCAGCTGACATGTACGATCTATCTGTGTTTGGTTTGGACAAGCATGGTTCATCCATTGTAACAGATGTGGTTGGGTCTGATGTGGATGCACAATGTGATATATTTTTTAACAAATTGGGCAAGCATATGAAGATGGTTAGGACTAATGTGTGGCACTTACGCTTGTTCAAGGCATACCAACAAAAACATATTACCCCACGGGGTCTTAGGGTCAAAATACAGCCTTTGGTTTCTGATATTGATGACCAGTTGATTCAAGATTGGGGTCAAATCTCATCCCAATTTGTGGATGCTTTGGCGAGAGTTCAACAGGGCATCAAGGATCTAGATGCCTTAAGTTCACAAACGAACAAGTTCGAAGCTTGTGAATCTTTTTCTACACAAGTTAAGAAACTTACCACAGATTTGTCTAAATTGGAAACCACCCTAAAAGACAGAAAAATTAAAAAATTTCTTCGTGATGTGGGTGATTATGATAGGGGGAAACCTTTTGATAATTCCAAGAATGTATCTTTTAGATTGCCCAGGGATGATCATAAATATGACAAAAAAGCATCCACACCTAAAAGAAAAAGGCCCAGGTCTATTCTTAAGACCAAAACCGGTCTGTCTAGTGGGACATCTGGGGAAGAATATTCCTCCAATACAGAAGGTGATTCTGACTCACATTCATGTGAGGGACCACCCATGTCCAAAAGAGATAATTTGACACACCCTCTCAATTTAGATACCTAATGAAGATTATGACACAGCAATAAGTTTGGATTCCAATGTTCACAATATTTCATCTCATGACTTAACTAATGTTTGTCCCAGGGTTTTTGTCTCAGAGCAGTCGCAATGTGGAGGATAATGTTTCCAATGTCCCTTGTGATACAGTTGGCAAATTTAGATTTAAAAATCAACTTTTATACCACCCATGAATCATCTGGTAGGGTATTTCGGACATACATTGTCACCTTAAAGACTTTCCAGTCACTTATAACAACTTGACTACTGAGGAATTGGGTTGTTTGGATGAGTTGATTGGTAATAAAAATTTGGTCATTATTCCAGCTGATAAAGGAGGGGTGATAATGGATAAAACTGCTTATGATGGTGAGGCTATGAGACAATTGGGTGATACTCAATATTATAGGCAGATGTTAGTGGATCCTTCTCCCCACTTTAAAAGCCAGATTGATGATTTTCTAACCAAGGCAGTGGATGAAGGCATTATTACTGATGAAGTGAAAGAGCAGTTATTGGTTGGGTCACCGAAAAGACAGTATATATATCTTTTGCCAAAGATTCACAAACATGCCACCAAACCACCTCAATAGTCTCTGGACATGGGTCTCTCACGGAACCATTATCTGAATATTTGACTCTACATTTGAAACCGTTATTGAGTCAAATCAGAGCTAGGATTCAAGACACCACCCAATTTCTGGATATTATCAATAATTCCCAACTTCAACCACATTGGCTATTATGTACCCTGGACATCACCTCTCTTTATACCAACATTCCCCATTCGTTGGATTATTGGTTGGCTAGATCAGGTCTATATCCATCTGGATTTAATACTTTTCTTGTATGCCTTACAGAATATGTACTGTCCAGCAATGTTTTCTATTTTCAGAATTCTTGTTATTGGCCTATGGGTGCATCTTTTGCACCCATATATGCAGATCTGTTTATGGCATACATTGAGAGATTATTATTTATGATGTCACACATAATATATATATGTGTGAGATGGATATTTGTATTTGGATGACTGTTGGTTGGAGTGACAAGCTGATGATCTATATCTCATGGAATTTCTTGAAAATCTGAATAACAACATATGGGGGATTGAATTTAAATTGACTTATCATAAATCTAGGATAGTATTTCTTGATGTAGAAATCACGAGGAACCAGGATCATACTTTATCCTCCAGGATGTTTAGGAAATTCCCTGAATTTAATTCTATACTACATGCCACCAGCTTCCACCCACAACATGTCATCCATAATATAATCTCAGTTTCTTAGAGCCAGAAGAATCTGTTCTAGCCACCAATCCTTCACTGATGCCCAAGATGATTTGACTTGTAGATTTATTAAGAGGGGTTATCGTCCAGGTTCGATACATGTTGCCAAAAGATTTGTGTCCAGCTTAAATAGGGATGACTTATTAACATACAAGGATAAGAATAATGGCCAACAGTCACAACCCTTACGTCTTGTAACTACATATGGACGTAACACACAAGGCTTTAAAGATATCATACAGAGACATTGGAACATTCTTAAAGCTGATTTAAAACTTTGCTCTATGTTGCCAGAACATTGCTCTTTTCATTCAAAGGGGACAAACCATTGGTTCAAAATTGAGCCACTATAAGAGAGTAACCAACTCAGCGGTCTATTCTAGGCAAACCTATTGTTGGATGTATTCCTTGTGGGCATTGTTTATTTTGTATCCCTTGAATTTACTAGTAAAAATACCTCACAAGTTTTGATATAAGGTTTTGGGCTAATTGCAATACTGAGTGGGTCATCTATTTGGTGATTTCTATGTTGGAAAGACTTCAATTTGTGAGCATTTGAGTGACATTCCTTATATAAACATTGCTTGCAACATGCATCTGCTTCATATAAATTTGTGGTTATTGATTGTATCAGAGGAAATGTAATGATAAACAGTTTTGGCAGGAATTACTCAGCTCAAGGAGAAAAAATGGATCATTAAACTTGGAGCTCTGTTTGCACCTGGTCTTAATGACCAATTGTGAATTCTGTGCTTGGATTGGACCATGGGTGGGACCAATCCATATATTTATCTGTGCACTGTGTTAATCTGTTTTTCATTTTTATTTCACTGAAGAAGGCTCATATGTCAATACTGTTGGAATTTATTCCTTTTTTGTGTCAAGCTTTTTTGCTATTTATATTGAATTATATTGAATAATAGCAGTATTCCAGTAGGGGAGGTTTCTTCCCTCTGGTTAATAAATATTTTTCTACATGGTTATTACCAACACTTGCTGGCTTTTTTGTTGACTGTTGTTCATCTACTTGTGCCGTGCAATGGTTTCACGGGCATCTGCTACTTGGTGGAATGTAAAGTAGGGGTCAGCTTTGGGAGGGTGGTGTTGTAGGAAGGTATGATGTGTGGTGAAAAGTGGGAGAATCACTGATTGTTTTCAATCTTTGCAATTAGCATTGGGAAACTTGTTTTCAGAAATGATGCAAGAATCAAGCTGCATCAATTTGTAGGTTTGGTTAAATAGAAAATTTCTCAAATTTGCAAAAAAATTATAAATTTTGGTAATAGCGTTCTGTGAGCTAAATAAGTAGATAAAGAAATTAATTAGTAGTGGTCTTGCTATATTGTAAAAATTTGCTAATTTTATTGTAACCAGGTAGCCTAGATTCAATTAGCATCTCTAACTCTAGGCCAAATAGGCAGAGCAAGAGAGCAATGAAGTTTTTTTTTTTTGATGACTCACACCTCTTGTGGGTTTGGAAAGGGTTGTATGCACCTAAGGAGTACACAGGGACCTGCAATTTGTCTGGTGGAGACTGGGGAAGCCACCTGCTGGCATCATCCTTTGTGGAAGTGAGGAAATACCATACAGGTGCAGCCCATTGCACACCAGATGAGGACATAGTGCCTCTAAAAAGGAAAGACCTTCAAGCTACCCCAATGGCTGCCTGAATAATGACCCATTTTGGCTAGCTCTTGACCTCTGGGATGAGGAAGTGAATGAATGAGTCAATTCTCCAAAATGGGTTTGACAGTTGCCAGGCAACTGCAGAAATGAACAAAAAAAAAAGGAAATTAGTTAATAATGTGAAGGATGTGAATGTAGTGAGGGAATGTGGTGATAATGGAGGTGTGGGAATGTGATCTAACAAAGGGAGATATATGGTAGAGAAGGTAACTGAATGAGTAAGGTCTGCTGATGGGATTCTCAAACAGAAAGGGAGGAGACTGCCTGCAGTAATACTAATGGACGTTAGTAGAAAATAGTGTATGTACATTGTTTTCATAGTGGGGAGAGGGAGCACATTTTGTTAATCTAAGGCATTTTGAAAATAACTGAGAAGAAGGTTCAGTATGGCAGGGTAATGAGCAAGAATTATCTATTTATTTCTGACAATGTCCCTCATAAGACTGATGAACTCTCATATATTTATGTATCATTCTCTTCCTGGGTATGACAACACATATGGTACAGGTTGATGTCTGTTGAGTGGTCCATGCAGTGAGGGAATGTTGTAATATATGTAATAGTACATGCCCCTGGTAAGTCTGTAGTGAGGAATACTTCTGAGGAGGAGATGCATGGAATAATGTTACAAGTCTGAAACATTTGTAATAAGCAAAGCAGTTTGAGCTGTTATGTGTTGTGAGCAAATAACTGTATTGCTTTTTTTTTTCCTTACAGCTGACCATCAGCCAGACCGCTCAACTGTTCCTGTTTTGAAGGAATGTTCCTAATTGTAGGCTTGTTTTACTGCTGCACAGGATCTCCCAATTTTTGGATGAGCATCACTATTTTCAGGCTTGATTTTATCCCTTCACACGGTCTTCTAAATCCCCTCATAATATGGTTTTTGAAGCTGTCTAATCACTGAAAACCACACTACATAACTGACATACTAATGGCTACAATAATTTAAAGAAAGAACGCAATCATTATACATTTCTCTTTTTCCAAATTAAAAATAAATGCCCTTCATGGTAGGATTTTGAGATACAGTTCATTAATGCTGAAAGATTTTATACTGCCTCTCTGATAATGTGTTTATATTTTCACACAATTGTTGTCACTCTGTTTTATAAAAATGTGTTTCTCAGTAGTATCTCACATTCCTCCTGGAAGTGGGAAGATCTCTGCCTATCTGGTATTCAAACGTTATGCTAATTAGATGTGCAGATTTTCAAGGGCCTTTGTTTTTATTTTCAATGTCTGTGAGTTGAGAGGTACGGCAATAGCTGCCTCCAGCTTCTTTCCTCTCCTCATTCACTGGACCTACTGGATCCACCTTAGCTTCCCATGGACTCAATCGTATCTTACATCTGGGACTGGTAAGAAAATTGACGATGTTGGTACAGCATCATACTGTTGCTGAGAAGTGTACTCTAACCCTCGACACCTTGTTGTAGACTTGCCAGCTCTGCCACTGTTGTCCTTGTGAGGTACACGTGCACTTCCTAGCATGTGCATCCTATTGTCTAAATGGTTCTCTGTTGAAACAGCAATGGAGCTCAACAGGCTCATAGACTGCCTATTGCTGTAAGCCTGCACAGCTTCTGTCTCACTCAGATGGGTAACCATCTAATGCATCTGCCTTTTGTTGAGCATGAGATTTCTGCAATGTAGAAAAAAAAAACTTTATCTTTCTGTGCCATGCTGTCACCCAGATACTGTATTGTTTATTTAGTTCAGCCTTGTATTGCTTGTTTATATATAACAACAAACATAAAAAGAAGTAGAAAGGAAATGTATATTACATGTGATTGGTATATAAGTTTAGTATCAAAATCTGAGGTTTTGGGTGCTTATAGCTTCATATGTAAGTATGATTCAGTCTGTGTCTAGACTATTGTAAGTGTAGCCAATAACTCATATCCTGATATTTCTTTCAGCCTCAAGTGGGGCAATCCAGGATAGACCCAGAGAGAATTAGAGGTCATCACTTTAATTATCTAAGTACGCTACTATGCTTAATATATAATGAAAGTTTGTTAGAAAGGTGGGGGAAATGCTGGGATAAAGATCAATCACATTGATGCATCCTATTTATCAATTTATGATGATTTAGCTCCTTTCACGTGATCTTTAGGAAAACATTTGTTCTATGCAAGAGAAAAAGGTCAAAGGGTATTGGATTTGTGATGGCTTGAAAGGCTAAAGACAGCCCCATATACGAGTCTATAGAAAACTGATTATAGAAAGAGGGCTTTCAGTCTGTCCTTACAAATAAAATATTTGAGGCCACTGATCTTTTTAGTTAGAAACCTCCAAGGTCTCTCACGCTGAATTAAATAGTTAGACAAATACATGCCAAGAGGGCAAAAGTGCTAATAAAATAAAAAAAAGACCTTTGATTTTTAGCAAACTGATTGGTATGCTTATATCAACTAGCTTCCTTCAGCCAGATCCAAAGCCCCTTAGCAAAGAAAACACACAAACAAAACAACTTCTAATTTTTTAATATATAGGAAGCCAATATCAGTTTGCTGCAGCTTAACTCACAAAAAGTGCTGAAGTGCATTTCTGTACATGCATTCAGAAATGTTGGAGTAAAAGAAAAAGAAACTGCACTTATCATTCACAGCCCATAAAACACTATGCCCAGAAAGCCTGCCTCTTGTCTCCACCTTGTTACACTTCTGCTATTATGGCTTGTTCTAAAATGTCTTATTATTTTGGTGTGTTTAGGTACTGCCTTATAAATACAGCTTTTTAAGTGGAAGCAGAAAGCAGAGTCATATGCAGCAGTTTTGATGATTGGGGCCATCACACAAGGATTACAAGAGGATTTATTTAGGTCATCAGTTATCTGTAGAAAGTGTACTTCTGAGAAGTCTTCAAACAGAGAGGTGTTTACGGAGGAAGTATGGTCAGCTTTAATGGAAAAGATTACTCATTTCTAGTTTGATTTATTAAGGGGAAGATGCATATATGGAGGAGTGAAAGAAGTTGCCATATCTAGAGGATAAGATCAAGGGTATTGGCTGCTATTGGCTGCTAGAAGGGCAGTTTGTGCTGCTATTGGCTGCTAGAAGAGCAGTTTGTGGTTTGCACACATAAGTTAGCATTTACAATGTAAAGGAAGCATTTGGCATGATGACTGCTTTCAGTGTGTGTTACCCTGTATATTGATGGATAATTGAAGTCCTTCAGTAGGAAGATGTTAGGCTTAATGGGTATGTCAGCTAAGGTATTACAATAGCTATCAGGTTCAGAATGGAACATAGGGGACATTCTCTAGTTAGCTATGAAGTGGTACCTCCTCTTGTTTAGGATGAATTGGATAGCTAGGCATTTAAATGTGATGCTTATGGAGTCTATGTGATCAGGACATAAAGTTTCTTTAAATGGCTTGGAGGACATTACGTCCTGTTAAGTGGCTTGGAGCAATAAATCATAGCCGCTTTGAGATTATGCATTGTCATTCATTCACATCAATTTCTAGCTATATAAACAAATGAACACAGTCTTTATGTCCTTTTTTTCCTTACCATAAACTATTGCACCTATACAAATTGTGCATGTATTAGCAGAAGTAACGAGTCACAGGTCCTCTGTCAGACCATCTCCATTAGCAAAATATACTTGAAAGTGTGGTGATAGTAAGATAAACAAGTGCTATATCATCTGTAAATTATTAAATGGTAACTGACATGCAACGTGGCAACACTCCCATTCTGTTTTATTAAAGAACTTTTACACTTTATCAGAGACAGTATGTTGGCATTCTCATGATATAATAATGACAATTTACGCTCTGCTTTTTTATTTTTACCTTATTCATTTGCTGTCTTGCAGAATTACAAAGAATTGCAAACACGTGATAAAACAATAAAAGCCTGAAGATACATTTGCAGCTAATACAAAAAAAATCAGAATAAATATATTGCTACTTATTTGCTTTCCTTTCGTCACAAATGAATTCTTCATAATCAGAGAAAAACTGCAAATATTGAAAAAGAAAATCATACACACAAAGGAAAATATAAAAGTGGGGTATTAATTTGTTACCATAGATCGCAATGAGTAGTGCCTGAGTTCTGCACAACAATGGAGTAACAGTGGATGCCAACTGACATTGCCAGTAGCAGACCTTTAGTCTAATCATTTCTAATTTATCTGTCAGCTGATAATTTTTAATGAGATGCTTTCCTAAAGGGAATGTCATTGTTTTTTGGTATGTGGAATACTGCAGACTCAGGCATCTCTTAGATGGATCTAGAAACTGCATATTTTTTTCTCTTTTCTTGCTCCAAGAGGCTGACAGTTTGTCCTTGGAGTTATTGTCATGTATTAGGATAGAAAGGAGCTTGCTTCTGAGGGTTCATATTTCTTGAGAAAAGACTTGTCCTTTGAATATGGATATTTAGCTTCTCTGCAGATTTCATTTTTTTCATTCATGACCACATACATATCTGAATCTGATATTAAAACTGAACAGACTTTTCCTGTTCTAGATTGCAGCTGTAATTATCATCAACCAAGCGCTAAATATTCAATTTGCAATTATAAAAAATAGAAGGTAATTTTCACAGATAAAAAATCTGCAGAACGTTCCTTCAATAAGACTGATACTCTCGAAAATTATCAAGGAAGCATGCAAAAGCAAGGAATCGCACAAGAGGAAATTTCTTTATTTACTTTACACACGATATTTTTGATACATCCTGATAGAGCCTCTATATGTCCAAATATCAGACAAAAATTATAGAAGCATCTGTTTGCTCAGTTTAATTTGACCAGCTATAGAATTGATTTCACTGCCACGTGACTTCAAGAAAACCTGTATAAACACCTTAGCATAAGGTTTCATATCAAAACCAAGGATTTAGAATTGTGAACATTAAACCCTGTTAAGTGGCTTATAGAAGAATATTTAGCTGCTGTGAAACTACTAAATAAAGTCAGGCAGGAAAATGCATTTTCTTTCTTTCCTTTTTTTTCTTTCTTTGATTGATTAACCAAAATCAGTTGAGCACTTACCCTTAAAGATGTACATATTATCTGCATTGTATTATGAAATTTCCCTTAAATTCTCTTGCTGTCTGTACATACACACACACACACACACACACACACACACACACACACACACACACACACACACACACACACACACACACACACACACACACACACACACACACACACACACACACACACACACACACACACACACACACACACACACACTACATGAATGAATGCAATGTATAAACATATAAATGTATACGTATATATGTGTATGACTAGATTATGCACAAGACACAGCCTTAATCAACATTCTTACATGCAATCACTATTTTTGCTGAGTATGAGGGTTTTATCCTTTCTGCAAGATGGACTGATTTTGTAGTAAATGTGTGGGAAGTTCAGCCCCCTATGTATGTTGGTGCAGGGTACTGCTGCCACTCCAAAAAAAGTGATTTGTGATTTTTGGATTGTAAATGTTCTTTACACTGCTATAGAGTTGCTGTGTTGTGAGATTATCATAATGTAACATGTCTTGGTGCACCACCTTACTAATATGTGCTAATGCTGAAGTTACCTCTGCCCCTAACCTCAGTAGTACACCTTACCTTAGAAAAAAAAAACTTTCCATAACAACAGTACCACTACAGAAAATGCACAATAAAATACAACACACTAACACACAAGCACACACACACACACACACACACACACACACACACACACACACACTGGATGTTGTTTCAGACACACTTCTAAATGTTTAGTGTAGATGGAGAGAGCTATATCAGTGTTGTTAAGAAACCATACAGGACAATATCTTTGAACTCCTGCACATTCTTGTGATAAACAAAGCCAAGTACCACACCATAACTAACTACAGTAATTTTTCCATGACACTGGCAGTCTACAAGGCATATCTAAACAATTTGATATGTCTTACTATACAACCTAACGCTATCCTATTGGGTGACTTCAACTATCATTCCATTAGCTGTGGAATCTACACCACCTCAAATAAAATTTCTGGACTTTGATAACACAGATTCCTTGGACAAGCTAGACAAAATTATATTGATGGTCTCAAAAGTATTGTACTTGGTCCTCACCAAAATAGCCTTCTTAGGCTCAGCATCAATAGTTAACAATGTATTGATCAAATCTGACACCAAGGCTTTAACACTTAATTAAATGTAACACCTGAGCTATCCCAAAACCCCACTCTCTCCAGGGATTACTTTAGGGCAAATCTACTGTAGCAAACAAGTGATCTGAAGAATTTAAAATCCCCTTTTCACCTTGATGACCCCATATCCCATGCTGCTATATTCTCTGACATACTGCATTACATCTACAAGCTTTTAATGAGGCCTTGGTCCCTGTACGGCATAACTTTGGTGACAAATTCAAGAAAGAATTTTTTAACGGAACCCCAGTGATTAACAAACTACACAATAAGATGAAACTCATTGCCAGTAAATGCAAACATAACTTTCCATTAGCTAGACAGAAAATAAAAATGTTGACAAAGAACTGAGAAACAAAATCTAATCTTTCAACAGCAAATACAAATTGAGAACCGTCACTCACTTCAAGGAGTTAGAACAGAATAACACCAAATGCTCATCCCCTGAGCACATTGTCAATGTTTTAGTGGACAAATTCAGTTAGTAAAGAATAACACCAAATGCTGATCCCCTGAGCACATTGTCAATGTTTTAGTGGACAAATTTAACTTAAACTTTACTCCACTATCTCTGCCTTATTATCCACAGAACATTAGGAAGAACAAAGTCTCATGTGCTCTCTCAAAGCTAAGAATGCTAGCTTCACTGGCCCTAATAATTTGTCAGTCTGTCTGCTTGTTAGTGCTAAACATTGACTGGCAGACTCATTATTAAATCTAGTCAATTTCAGCCTCTCCATTGGATTCATAACAAAGATATGGATCCACTACTGATGCAGGCAAATATAGCCCCTCTAGTCTCATCAGATTTAACTGTAAGGCAATGGGGAGCATCATTATCGACCTTATTAACAACGGCATAGGCTGACTTCAAACCCTGACTCAAACCACTTTGGGTTTGTTAAAAGCTTATTCTGCCTCTTATACATGGTGGAAATTTAAACAGGCCACTAAGGCATTAGATTCAAGAAAATTGGCTCTCACTGAATACCTAGACTTGGCCAAGGCCTTTGATACCATTATACATTCTAACATAATTGAGAATGCAACTTAATTAAATGTAAACCATTATCTTACCTGCTGGATAGCAAACTGGTTCACTGACAGAACCAACTTCTATTAGTGTTCAAAACATGCTCTCATCTGAGAGTTTAGTTATCAATTATGTCAAGAAGGGATCAGCCATGGGACTCTTCCTCTTTGCTATCTACTTTTCTGATATTAAGGCTTACACCAAGGACCTGTGCCTGACTATTTTTGCTGTTGATTTAAAACTCAGGGCTGTTAATTATATCCTTACTGGCCTGTCAGTTCTCTAAAAGGTCCTATCATACTAACAAGTAGTGCATATACTGTGTACTCAAATTAAATGTCAAGAAATGCAGTATTGTGTACTGCAGCAAATATGGGCACCCCTGCTCCTATCACATAGATAGTATTCCCTAAGAATTGACTCAGTCAGTTTTATAGATATTTTTAAACAAGAAACATTTTTTATTAAATTATCACTTATCACCCAGTCATTATCAGTCAACCATTACAAAGCCCACTCAGTTCCTGCCTTCCTTTAAACCTCATCCCTCCTCCAAAACATTATTCTGCATGTCTTGTTCCCACAATTCTCAATTGTTCTATGGAATTTGCTCCTACCTTTTTCTAAAGATGCCTCTTCCAGCTTTGTCTCTGTTTCTTTATTCATTATGTCTAGAATACTTGGTTTAGCCTTTGGTTTCTATTTTCTAGTAATTTCTTTTTTGGCAGCCACCAGAATTAAACTCAACAAGGCCATGCTATGTATAGGCAATTCCAAGTATGTATTATAGATCAGAAAATTATTTTCTTAGTTGCACCAATTTGTATTTCTATTAGAATAGTCTACATGACATTTTTAAAGTCTGCCAACTCATTACACTCCCAAAAATATGTCCTCAATAACCTCTGTCTCTCCCGTCATAGGAGGAAAATTCATTGGAGCCTGCTTAGGTATAAAAATACCTGTGCAAACACTTCCAAACAAAGGATTCAAAATCTTCTAGATTTTGTTGCATGATAGCCATACATATATCCCCTAATTGCTTCTTTGTGAATTGTTTATCCAGTCTTTCTTCCCAGTCCATTTTAACTTCCTCTGATTGATTCCTATAGTAATAATGCAATATTTTATATGCCCTACTGATTATCCCTTTTTTAACAGCATATTGTGTTCTAGATTCTGCTACATACTCTACCAGTGCTGGCTTTTTACTTAGAATCCACTATTTCTTTATTTTTGCCTATACTCTGACATCAATCCTTGATAGGGAAGACAATCTCTAGCTTGCAGTCCAAATTAATTCTTGGCCTCTTCCTATTCTGTTACCTTTCCCTCTCTAATTATTTACTAGCAATAACATGGTTCCTTTGCCAGCTTTCTCCAGTAAATTTCAGAACCCTCTGTACCTCTAATTGCATTCATTCTTATCAGCAGAATCTATTTTCTCCATGCCCATGCTGGATTAGTTCTTAGAATACTTTCTGCTACTTTATGAATATAATATTTTGCATGGTTACTGTTATTCTCCTTAAGGATCTGCATCAAAAATCCCAGTCTCTGCTTGTTTCTTGAGCTTTCCTGCCATTTTATCACTTTTACAAGCATTGAGATCTTGAGCTGTCCTTTCACCACCATGTGACCACTGTTGTTAGAGAATCCACCTGTATAGTCAGACTGGTCACCAGTGGTATGCTTTCTAGATGCAAGGAGGTTATCATCCAGCTTAATTCTTCATTTATAAGGCCAATATTGAGTGTAATGTCCCAGTTGTTATGTACTTATCAAACCAAATGGCTTACCTCAAGAGATCAGACAGATTCCTTATTAAATCAATCAAGGCCATTTCCTCTTTGAGCTAGCCTAACCATCTTAAAATTCTGAGACACTTTTTTTATTTCCTATTGACTCTTGTGAGTGGACCTCTACCTAGCCTACAGAGCTTCAAAAAATCCGGCCTTGTGCAACCTCCTACACATCCTAAAAGCTAATAACATCCTAAACCTCTACTCAAGTGATGTAAATTTCCATGAAAACATAAACAGAGCCTGCTGCATGGTAGATATTGTTCACAGAGAACATATCTTTTATGGAATACACTACACTTGGATGTAAAGCACAGTAGCATCCTGACCCTTTCCAAGCATAAACTGGACAACTGAATGGGTAATCATAATTACACCCCTCAGGTACTTATGGAATGGGATTGAAAGTAGCTTCAAGTACTTAGTTTTAAGAGATTTAGTATAATTCCTTGTCTTGGTAATTTCAGTGCAGGATTGCTTGGCTAAGTTACAAATAATTCATTAGATCAACAATGTAGAATTAGCCTACAAACCTATGAACACACACACCCTCATACATATCTACATACAAAGTGATGCTAAGGTAATTAGCTCAAACAGTATATATATATATATATATATATATATATATATATATATATATATATATATATATATATATATATATAGTATATAATGCATGTATAGTCTTAGAAACAATTTAACAGTGCATCAAAGTAACAAAACTTTCAGTTCTTATCTTTATAAACTTTTCACAGTTTTACAGAAATGCAATATCTTAAAGTATGTGATGTGATTGTTCACAAATACGGCATACAGATAATCAACATTTACAAAAATCACAGTTTTTTTTCTGTAGCTACTCAAGATAAACACACTAGACACTAAAAACCTTATTCTTGTTTGAGAACCAGTGACAAGCTCTGTCTCACAGTTTTCCAGAAATTTCTCCACAGGCCCTGGAATATGCCACTACTCAACTCATGTCAGACTGCTCCCTTGTGCCACATTATAAGAATCCTTTCTTCATGATTCTTAGGAGGGTACCATCAGTACCTTCACTACACAGTAGGAACAACCCTCTTTCCCTCATCCTCTGAGGGTTTTTAAATGCAAGTTTCATTTTAAGTATGTGCGTGGATTCAGCAAGAGCAGTTTAACTGTTTTTCCTACTCTCTCACTATTCCCCACTATATCCCCTACAAATTCAGACAAAGGTGACTGAATATGGATAATGACCAAAGTTATTCTAATACTAATCAAGCTAACTTAAGGTTTGGCCTATACAGGAACCTTCTACAAGTTCTGGACCTGTTTTTTTGTGCCTATGCTATGTTCATCTAACATCACCCTAAGCCTACCACCTTGGCATCAGTAAAAATGCACATTCCTATTAGTTCTCTCAGTCATCCAGTAAAGGAAACCATGACACTGACTCTGCCAGAATTATGTAGTGCTATACTATTCTAGGCTGCCATATGTTGCAAAAGCAACCTGACTCCTGAATACTAAAACCTTATGGTCTATGACAGTGTCTGTTTATCTTCTTCTTTATCGCATTCTTTAATCTGGCTCTGCTGACATCTTTCCAATCACTTTCTAGTTTTAAAAACATTCCTATTTTATATGAAACTTACACTGGCATTATACATGGCAGAAATGGAACTATGTTCAGATTGGTTAGTATCATGTGTTTGTTGACACAGTTCCGTCCGGTAGGCAATCAAAACATGCATTCCTTTGCATACCTTACTCCTAGTCCCATTCTCTTTACTTAAAAAAGTGCTGCTTTGTTGCACAAAAAATAAAATTTAATTTACCTTCTCATCTCCCTCCCTTGCACTCTCATATGAGTTCCCCTTGACTGTTTCCTTCAGCTTGCTCTTAATCCGTTTCCTAATATCCTATAAACCCCCTTTTCCACCAAATATTTATGCTGACAGTTGTGGCAATATACTTTCAGCCTTCCCAGAAGGATTACTCAGACAGCTTACTTGAAAGTTATGATTTATACTGAGATTAGCGCCACATTACCTAAACATTCTAAACTCTGTTACACTGTTCCAAACACTTTCTGCAGGATTCAAAAAACTCCATGTAGGGTTCATGTACAGCCTTCACGGCATGTTTCTGTATACATGGACTTATGCTTGTGACACTGCTGTGTAATGCATATTAATGAAGTGTTTCACACTTAAACAAGGCTTCCCTGCATGCAAAGAGTTTCTATGGCTGAGAAACCTCTTCAGAATGTGGATAGCATTTCCATGTAAGGTTGCTCTCTACAGCATACCAGTCGTGCCTCACAATCTCTTATAGCAAGTACTCTGATCAAATAATAATGTGGGGTGGGGGATAATGGCCCAAAAGTAGGGGCATGTTTTAAATACCGCTCTTACAAACTTAAAATGTGGCAAGAATAACCAGTTTTGCATTAGCATGACTTTTCTGAAGGATATGAAATCTGAATCACAAATGTCTGTCATTATTTCTGAATTCAATCCCCAATGAATTGCCAGTGATTTGCCAAAACCCCACAAGTTTATGTTAAACAGACCACAAATATGAAGCACACATCTGGACAGTCTGCACAAATATGAAGCACAGCTCTGGACATTCTGCAGAAATGTGTACAGCTGAGAGGTATGAGTCAGGAAATGCTTTCCCTTGTTCAACAATTGCCAATTAATTGTTTTTCATTTATCACTTATTTTTTCACGTGTGTGTGTGTGTGTGTGTGTGTGTGTGTGTGTGTGTGTGTGTGTGTGTGTGCAATACTTAGGTCATTTGTGAATTCTGATTTTTTTTGCATTTTAGTTTTTCATGTTTGCTCAATGCTTAGCTTGTTTGCATGGCTGCACCACCCATGTAATAGACATGACCCAGCCAGCCAAAATAGAAATCAGATGCATTCAATTAAAATCACTGGGCATTATGCAAACCTGGTAAGTGAGGCTGTGCTGTGCTAACACCATCAAGTTAACAATGAATACTAATATAAGAGATGTCATGTAACTAATCCTTTTGCAATAGATGTTAAGTCTAGGTCCAGAGTACAAATGGTTCAAGGTTCTAGCACAGGGCAAGAAGATTATACAAATTAAGTACCACATAGACAAGTGTTTTCTCAACCTTTGTGTGGCAAGAGCTGTAAGTTTAGGACTACTCTATATATGGTCCTGGGTTTGAAAACCACATATGCCACACACTTTTAATGTTGTTTAAAGTCATATTTACTCTCACTCATAACACCTTACATAGTGTTGCTGATATTAATAGTTACATTTATGAGGGCTGAGACACTACTATTGTGGCAGTTATTTACCTGTGCATATATTATGAACTGTATGACTGTGGGTGTGATGTGTATTATGTTCATACAAGTACATTCCTGCAACCCCATTTGAATAACAGAGCTGCACAAGCAGCTGTATATCAAATATCCGTGGAATTGCATTGCTTTTTATTGTTTTCTTTTTTATTTCTTATTGCCCACTGTTGCACACTGCTTACCATCACAAACCCTGGCTTACTGGGTTTGCGCAATGGTAAGCAGTGTACAGCTTTTTCAAATGTAGCAAAAATCAGACAGTATGCACCCTCAGTAAACGCAATATCTGCAATTGGCGGTAAAATGTGTTTAAAGTGGAATTGGTGGGAAATGCTCATTAGACATTGAGCTTGATCTTTAGAAGACATGGCTAGTGCTGGAGAGGGAGACTTCTTTTGATCTTAGTGTTGGGGTCTTCAGGAGTCAAAAAAACTTTGTTGGGCTCCTAGTTAAGGAGAAAAGCCCATGCCTCTTGCAGAGGGATTATACAGGTTTTCAGTATAAATCTGAAGCCTATACTAGTTTGGCTAGGGCTTTGCCCAGTGAGACAGGTATCCCATGCACTGGTGAGCATTGTCATCACCATTTTGTTGATTTCCTTAGGAGGCAGAGGGATACCCAGGATCAGTGGATCAGGGACTGTCAATCAGGGAACACCCCAACAGATGTGTAAATATAAAATGCATTGAGCAATATTAAAATATATAGCTGAATATAGTCAACACTGGTATTCATAATGGCATTCTGGTTTGTTTTTCTTTTCCACACCTGCTGAAGGAAGGACCTCAAATGTGAGGTCTCATGGAGCGTGCCTGGCAAGGATGAGAGAAGCATGTGGTATGCATGCATATAACAAGTACTGCTATTGTAGCTTTAACTGTTAAATATGGATTACTTGTCATTTCAGGTAGTTGTATATAACTGAGCATGCATATCTCAACTGTAAAAAAAAGTATGCAAGCCATGCCTTAATCTGTAGCACAAGGTAACTGTTCCACATTCTGATATAACACTGAGCATGCATGTATAAAGTGTCAAAGTCAAATTCAAAAGTCAAAGTCAAAGTAAACTTTATTGTCATTCAGAAATCGCCAAAGTGCAAAAACTGAATGAAATTCCATGTCTCTACACTCAGTGTGCAGACAACATATAGATTATTTTTACAGACAGTTACACATATAACACTTAGCTATTACATCACAGACATGCAGGTTGACAGACTAATATTGCATATAATTAGAAACAGATTTTAGCACTTTTTGAAGTGAACACTTACTAGCACGAGACTTTAGTATTGCACAGGTACTTGGTTAAGACATTACATTGATTCCTGAACAGAAAGAGACAGTTGAGTATTGCACTGTGAACATTAGAGTATTGCACTATGGACCTTAGAGTATTGCATTATGGTTAATTTATGAATTTGCAACATGTATTGCACTGAAAGAAGAGATATTTTAATGCATTGCTGCTGCCCTAGATGGCCTATAAGTTACAGTCATGGTAAATGAGACTTGTAACCAGGTTAATATACAATTTGAGACAAGCTTCTATAGTTCTACTGACACAGATGGTCATCATGGAGCATAGTGGTTATTAGAGTTCAGCAGCCTGATGACATTAGGGAAGAAGCTCTTCCTGAATCTCGTAGTTCTGCAACTTATGCTTCAGAAGCACTTTCTGGATGATAGATGAAGGAACAGTCTGTAAGCAGGGTGAGTGCAGTCTTTAATTAATCCTCTGGCCTTGCTGAGACATATGCATAACTACAAGTCATGGATAGATGGTAAGGTGGTCTTGATGATCCTCTTGGCTGTCTTCACCACTGTCTGGAGAGAAAAGGAAAGTATGCATGCAATAATCTGTAGTCTAAAAAGAAAGAACAGTATTACAGTAGTCAGCGGTTGTGGGTTCTAAGACCACAGTTCCCAAATATAAAATAGTGTGTTCAATACTCTTATGTTTTCATCATTCTATACACAATACAGGTAGCTAATCATCATTTTAGCAAGTAATTTTCAGACCTCATTAGCTATAAAATTAATAATGTGTTCCTGTTTTTTTCTCTCACCCCACCTCTTTTCTCCATTTTTAGTTTAATTTGTTTTCATTTTGTTGTTATTATGTATAATTTTGTGTAATTTTGTTTTAATTTAGTATTTCTAATTTTGTTTGTTATTTATTTTTAATTATTTAACATTTGTTTACTGGAAAAGTCAGATTGGAACAGAGCCCATTTAAAGTGGAGGCACACAGATACATGCTCCAGATAAGTCTATGGAATGTGGGATGAAACAGAACACCAAGAGGAAACTCACACAAATGCAGGGAGGACATGCAGACTCCACACAGAAGGCACCCCAGCCAAGAATTGAACCAGAAAACCTCTTGTTGTGAGGTGGCAATGCTAACTTCTGTACCACTGTGCCTCCCCTCCCAAAAAAATTATTTTTGTGATTTTCTTTCTTAGTATGTTTAATTATTTGTTTGTTTGTCAATTTTTTATGTATATATTTATTTTTTTTTTGTTGTTTTTTTTGTTTTATTTTTGTTATGCTATTTTTTTTATTACTACAGCACACCAGGGTAGGCAAGTCCTCAGTGATCCTCCTACTGTCACTCCACTGGCTACAGAATCAAGGCCCAACACATCTAGGATGCAGCCTGGCAGCACCCCCACTGGTCTCCTTGCACTACCTGTGCCCTCAGGTGTTTCTGCCTCAGTAGCTAGGCCTCAGGTCCCCTCTGTGAGCAGTGGTGGAGGGGTTGCATTTCTCACCCAGAATGAGTTGCCAGATATAGTTCATAGGATTGTGCACCACATAGTGGATACATGCCTACACCAGATGGACTGCCTACTCTCCATCTTGGTACAGAGTACCCATCATAGATGCACACATCAGGGACTGCAAGCACCGGCACAGTGAGGGGACAGTGGTGACTGTCTACTGGGTGAGGGCTTGATTCTCACTGTCATCTGTCCTGCTGTCCATGAGACCTTGATTTCCTCACCCTAACCATGGTGCTCACCCCCTCTTGTGTCCTTCACCATCTGTAACATGTCTTGTTTGTCCTGTCAGCAATTGCCTCCTTACCTTGCCAACTTGCCTGCTCCAGATATGCCTATGTCTCTTCCTCAACATTCTTCTCTCACCAAAAAAAAAGGAGCACCTGTCCCAAATAAAAATATTGACCCATACATAGCTATCCATTTTATATATGTGTCTACTTGACACACTTGATTCGGCTATACAACAGGATTATACTCTTGTTGCCTCTATTTCTTGAGGTGACAGTTCAAATTTAGCTAATATTGTATACATCTGCTCATTTTTTTTCTGTTGAAGAAATGGATAGCTATAGTTCGTTCCTTCACACTTCCTGTCCATTCTTGCCTTCCTTTCATTTTGTTTCTCCCACAACTTGCTCCCCATTTCACCACTTTCCTATCTCCCACATCTCATTTCTTTAAATAATCATTGTGCAATGGTGTACGATGTGCACCATTCCTAAGCAATGGAAAAAGGAGGTAGTACCACAAAAATTAAAGTAAAATTCTCATACACTCTTGTAAAATTCATACCTACACCTTATTTTGAACCTAGAACCATTTGCTTCCAAAACAATGCATTAATGTGTCCTGACACAGAGTCAGTTGTTTAGCAGTAATATTTATTTTTATAAAGGATGTGTGTGTCATGCTGCACATTGTGCAGCCTCTCTAAGCATGGCAAATAACATTTTAATAAATAACAGATTTTAGAATAGTAATAAATAGTATTAGGTAAAGCTTTATTTGGAAACAGTACTATGCGGCCAAAAAAAGGAAATTATTACTGCTTGAAGTCAATTACTACATTCAGCCAAAGAGTCGGTAAAGTAGTAGGAGTATGCAACACAGTGAAATCTTTAATTTCCTATTCAGTGTGTAAAATACACTTGCTACTCAGCTGACTCTGTAGCACCATCTCTTATAATGCATTGATCCAATCTTGTTTTGGTTCAGATGGTACTGGGTTCAAATAGAGGTGCATGTAACAGTTTCACATACTTTTAAGTGTAAATAAAAATTATAAATTGGGATACTTATGAAGCGGTGTCATCATTTTTCTAGAATATGGTAGTGGTTTCTATAATTGCTCTAATTGCTTTTGCCATAGCCACGTGTCTTTGCGAGATGTACACCATCGTGCACCATATTGAGCAGATTCTCTAAAGAAAAGAAATGGTGAAGACAAGAAAGTGGTGTAATGGGGAGCAAACAGTGGGAAAAGCAAAGTGAAAGGAAGGCCAGAAATGTGTAGGAAAGAACCATAACTATCCATTTATTCAACATTAAAAACTGAGCAGATGTATACAATATTAGCTGACTGCGGACTGTCACTTCCAGAAAGAGAAAGGTGACTACAACACAATCATGTTGTATAGCCAATTGGACCAAATCAAAGGTGTTGTGAAGACATGCATATGAAATGGAGAGCTATGTATGGGATGATATTTGTTTTTGGGATGGGGTCCTTTTTTCTTTTTGGCAGAGAGAGAGAGAGAGAAATGTTGGGGTAGGGACCTAGGTATATGTGGGTAAGGTGGTTAGGTGAGAAAGCAATGGCAGACAGACAGGACATACAAGATGAGACACAGGGATGGTGAAGGACACAATAGGGGGGTGAACACCATGGCTGGGGAGAGGGTATGGACATCAAGATCCCACAGACGTCACGTTTGTAGAGAGTAGAAATCGAGTGCTCACCCAATGGATTGTCATCACCACCACCTCACTGCGCTGATGACCACAGTGTCTGACATCTGTGTCTCCTTGTATTATTCAGAACAAAGATGGATAGCAGGGTTGCCACCTGGTGAAGGATTGCACCAACTGTGTGGTGCATAATCCTATACACCAACCCTGGCAGTTCAGCGCAGGTGATAAAATCACCACCTCTGCCACTCCTCTTGGAGGGAATCACTGGCCTATCCTGTGGGGCAGGACTATCTGAGGGCCCAGATAATGCAGAGACAGCAGAGGGGGTGCTACCAGGGTGTGTCCCTGACATGCTGGGATGTGATGCCATGGCAGGTGGCTCCTGCAGTACAGGCCTACCCTGTTGTACTCTGAAAAAAAGGGAAAACAAGAACATAAGAGGTAGGGAGAAAGAAAAAAAGGAGAACATTAGCAAAATCATAACTGCCATACAAGGCAGTGATACAAGCATTTCACTCTATTATGCTACCTTTACTATAAGCAGTACAAACTAAAAACAAATGTGCTCTCAAAGTTTGTGAAAACCCATTTGATAACAGATGCACACTATAGTACAGATTTCAGCCAACAATCCTTGATGTGCACATATATTCCACATATGCAGGTTCCAATTCTACTAAGTACTTATTAAAGCAGGTCATTTCTCCCAGTTACAGTGCAAGAATGATGAAAACATAATAGTACTTCTTCATTTGGTAATTGTGGTGTTTGAACCCACAACTGCTGACTACTCTCTACTACTGTAGTGTACTGTGTTTCCACGGAGTACTGCATGCATTATTTCCTTTTACAGTTATGAGATGTATGCTCTATTTTATGGTACTGTATTCATAGGCCTCAAACTCTTACAACAATAAATGTGGAGAAAGTAATACGTTATAGGGGCCAAAGTCCAAAAATACGGATGACTCTTACATACTTGCTCTTACAAACTTATTCACATGATACAGTAACTGGTTTTGCACTTGCATAACTTTTCTGAAGGACCGTAGTCTGATTCTCTCATGTCTGACATAATTTAGTGATGTCAGTCCTCTACCCTTATGTAATTATTTGACTGAAAACCACAATTATATATACAACTATACAAATACTGGATAATCTGTGGAAATCTGCACAGTTGACAGTATTACTGCATTACATACCAACTAAACCCATACCTCACAACCTCTTACAGCCAAAAATGTGGACCAAGCTATGAATACTGGATGTACAAAGGTGCGCAAATAACAATACATTTTATATATTCTGCTACAATCCTTAAAAAGTGCTATCCTAACAAGTTTTGCAATAGCACAGATGTTCTGAAAGGTATGATGTATGACACACAAATGTCATTTTCTGACTGCAGTCCTCAATGTTTTGACTAAGATTTGTTAGACAAACACAATTTATGAGAAGCAAACCAAAATTATGAGGCAACAATCTAAACATTCTGCAGAACTCATACAGTTGAAAGATATTATGAAGCAGTCTTTAACTTTTAATGCTACAATAACAGTACTGTTGTGATGCATACATACCACATGCTGCTTGCATCCATGCCAATCGACCTTCATGGGCTCTAACATTCAGGTCATGAGCTGACTCCAGTGTAAAAAACACAACAGAACAGAATACCATTATGAATGCCAAGCCTGACTATATGCAGCTTTAAACCATTACAATTAATGTCTGAAAGTCATACATACACATCTGCAGGATGCCAACAGTTCGACATTCCTCAATCCAACATTTGAGGGTATACCTCCTCCTTATCCTGAGGTCTTGGTAGTGGTACCTACATTGTTCACCAATGTAGGGAATACTGGTGACACTAATCAGAGCCTGGGACAGATTATTAAATGCCTCTGTCCTTGACTGTGAGCCAAGGTAGTGTCTCTGCAGGAGCCATGGTCTATGGCCATTCACTAAGAGTGCAACAAGCACACTGGACTTCTGCACTCCCCCATCTTTGAGGCTTAAATCTCAAACCCTCACCAGAAATACCTGAATGTCTGTCACAGAGCAAGAGCAATGTAGAATAATATTTCCCACCAACTGCATATATTGTGTTTACTCAGAGGGTGCACTTTTTGATTTGACAACATTTGAAAAAGCTGCTCATTGCTTACCATTGCATAAACAGCATGGAAAGTGTGCAATGTGTTTACGTGATGGTAACTGATGCAGAAGTATGGTAACCAATGTGATTCCTATGTTATTTCAGATAACAGGCAATTCCGTAACTGTCTTGCCCCAATGGGAAGGGAATGCCAAGCCACACACTTGCTTGAACATATTACAAATTACAACCCCAGTAATACTTTTGCTATTAACTAGACAATACATAGATAAATAATTACATAACTGATACAATATCACTGTCTCAGTCTTTAGTCATATAAATATTATATAAGCTACACTAAGTAACCTGCTATAAGTGAGAGTGACTATAATGTGAATTGGAACAACAGTAAAAGACATAAACTGCATTCGAACCTTGGACCATATGGTTGTTAGTTCCGCACTGACAGCTATTGCCACAGGAAAGTTGGGGAATCCTTTCCCTATGTGTCAGCTCATTGCTAAAGATTGCAATGTCACAACAGTAAAACAAAGACTGTATACCTTTTAATCAAACCCAGGACCATCTAGACTTCAAACATAGACTTAACACCTGCTGCCACAGAATAAGTTACATAACATCCTCTAAGTTATTATTCATTGTTAAGTTCTCACTGTTAACTGCAGTACAACAGCGCTTAGCGGGTTTGTGCAATGCACAATTACATTACTAGAAAGCATTCAGTTTCTATTTTTGTCTGTCTGGGTCCTGTCTGCTACCTGGGTGATCCAGCTGCCATGTTGTGCAATACTGCTCTACTCACAAAACTGTTTAGCATAGCTGAACCTGTTTATGCTAAGCAGCCCATCAAACAAACAATGGACTGCCCCCATCACCCACTAAAGTAAGATGGAGAAAAACAAAGGGAAACTACAGTTTGTTACTAAACAAGAGGTATGTCTGCAGAGGTGTGGAATTCCAATCTCACTCCAATACAAGTTTAGAAAACAAGATGGGTGCAATTCCCTGTTTGCCACAAAAACAGCATGGCAGCAAACAACTGTAAGCTATGCATCACACAACAATCTTCTACAATGTATTTTAACTGATATCAAGCCACTAACTGTTATTTATACATGTATGTTATGAAACAGATTTGAATGTGCTGCACTTAGTAATAACACAACCTGTTAGGACTATTGCTTGACATTATACCAATCTGTGTTGCTTGGCTTTTCAGCAGTTATCTGACCAGTAATCAGAGATATGCAGAGTGAAAGCCAGTCTACCTCATTTACCTACATTGTGTATGTATATTACCTGGGAATAATATGATATTCAGTTGACAGCAAATGAAGGCCAGGTTGGATGGCACATAAAACCATACACTACTCTTTTAGTGGTGGGAGCAAAGTTGAATTCCTATAATGGCACATGCAAGGGTGCACTGTTCTTTTGAGGGGGTGGACCAAGCTGAGGTCATGTTATGGCAAAACTTCTCTATGTAAAGATATTCCATTACAAACATATGATTCTAAACTGAGGCCACGCATTGACCACCATTACTTTGGAGAGTTATGAATATGATCTGATTCTTGCATGGCTGAAGAGTACTACCTTCTAATGGACACATACAAGTGGAACAACTCTCTGCTGTCACATGTTATTTAACTTTTTGTACACATCTCCCACCTTTTACCTGCTTACTGTAATATACAATGAAATAGAAGTACATGCAATAATGGTATTATGCATTATCGTACATGTTCAGGACTTACCTTGTAAATGCTATGTCTGTACTCCATACTTTGTGACATCCCTAAGAAAAACCAGCATGATGTCTGCATGGCTGCTTTATATCTTTTTGGATAACCTCATAAGATTGGTTGATAAGCATGCAATTCACCTGCCTATGCAGTAATTAACATCTCTGAAACACAGAGAAAGACAGATGCAATCCATAACTAATGTACTCCATTATATAAAGACAAATGTGTAGCTAGCTAAACTGTTGTTGTGGAGAGTTAGTACATTGTTCAGCTCACTGAGACAACTGTATTTCTTCACAGTTTTTCTCTGCAGCGGAGTATTGCATTCCAGCAGGTATGTTCCCATTTTGTTACCTACATAATGCATAAGCTGGTATGTAGTTAAGAATAGCTGTGAAGTAATGGCTTTCATACTTTAATCTGTATGCATTACTTAGAAGTGTAATGATGGCATGACCTTAGTTGTCAAGCCATTTCACAAGCACACAGCATTTAGAGTACCTGAAAAGGGAATGCTGTGTTATAAATATGTACACATGTTAC
Organism: Protopterus annectens; assembly: GCF_019279795.1. Taxonomy (NCBI): domain Eukaryota; kingdom Metazoa; phylum Chordata; order Ceratodontiformes; family Protopteridae; genus Protopterus; species Protopterus annectens. The sequence continues at coordinate 1,933,624,018 of NC_056735.1, read as the reverse complement.
ATGTACAAGTCTGTTTATAGCACTTTTAGCATTTCAAAGATGTTTTGTAAACAGAATGAGTCCGTAGCATGTCATTTTGTTTGGGGGGACAAAGATGACTGCACTGTTATTTTTGGTGGGTGAGCATAATATACTTACTGCTATGGTACAAGAAAGGATATGCTTCTCTTGTTAGTGTCCTTGTTTGGTGTCCTCCGTCTTGTTAGATTTTGAAATATGCACACTCTTTCATGTTTATCTAGGTGGAATACCAACAGCCTTCCTTTACTGCTTTATCTGTAAACACTTATATGTAGTAAGTGATCCACATGTATTACCATTCTTTTGTCTTGTAGGACACAATATGTCTGCTCGTCTTAGGCCCCCATTTACAGATACAAGAAATAACCTGATAATTGATGCCTTAAGGCACCATGTTGTTATGCAGTTGTCTAGAGGCAGGCCAATTTGGCTGAGCGTACAGCCCTCTGGGATGAATTAGTGGCCAGCATTAACACCATTGGGTTACACAATTGAACATATGAGCAGGTGCAGCATAGAGCAACAGACATGGTAACTGCTGAACATAGGTGTGCAGCTGCAGTGGCATGTGATCTAGTCACAGTAGAAGCCCTTCTGCAAAACCCCCTCTCACTGCCACTGAGGAGTTCCTGGAAAACATTGCCACCAAGGACAGCTCCCACCAATCCATGGCACAGTATGTTCTGGATGTGGGTGCAACCCCTGCATCCCATGAGGAGCTTCCAGGTATGTTTGATTAGATGATAATTAGAATACTATGTCATAGTGCACTAACTTCATTAATGTATATGTCTGTGACAGATGATTGTTGGGTGGGTGGATTTAGTATAGCTACAGTTATAAGTTTAATTTGAAGTTATCATTCCCATTCTTGTTGACATTTGAGGTACTGAATATATAGAGGTGTAAATGTATTACCCTCTGTTTCACTGTCAAATGTAATGATGTTGCCATTACCTCTTGTTTCACTTCTTTCAGGGCCATCGGGAATATAGAGACAAAGGCCGCCTGCAGATGGTAAGCTTAATACAATTATTATTATAAATTCCAAGATATCTCATAATGTGTCCTTTCAGGCCTTCTGTATGTATTACTGTACTGTCTGGAATAGTGATGGCAGTGTACTTTGTAGCATATATTGCAACATTGTAGTTCAAGGATTAATTTATTCCTGTATTTCTCCCATTTTATCACAGGTGAACATGACAGTGGTAGTGTCAGCACTCTGATATCTGATATCAGTGTCTCAACAGACACTGATGATGATGATGGTGGCCAAAGTGAGACACAGTTGGGGTGCAGGGGTTGAATCTGGCACAGAGGTTGACATCCAGTGACCCCCATCATTTTCCCTGGACACAGCCAGTAGGCTTACACCTACCCAGTCCACTGAGGCCAGAGATATTGGACAGGTTGAGGATGAGGACATTGATTAGGGGAGTGTGGCTACTGTGGCTTCAGTGCCTGCTGAATCTGGCTATAGCCAAAGTGTTGGCAAAGTGCCATGCAGGAGGGTTGATGGGAGTGCTCAGAGGAGGCCTGCTGTCCTTCCTCCACTTGATGCAGATGTCTCTTCCTGTGTCACTCAATGGATGTTTAGGGCCATCATGGCAGCACAAGCATATTCTGAAAGGTGTACCAGACCAATAGTTAGGGTTCTAGATGTGGCACAGTCTGACATCCATGACTGCCTCCACCATGTAACTAATCCAATGGATCAGTTGAATGACACATTGGAACATGGAGTGTCTGTGCTGTCCACACTTAGATGTGGCAAGCCATGTGGTTATGTTCCTAGGCATTTTTGCAAATGGATCATGTCCAGCAGACAACAGTCAAATTCAGATAGTAGCACTGCATCTGACCTAGGGTGTAAAGGTGCCAGTGCATCTCCTGGCAGACCCAGGTCTCAGGGGCAAAAACTATGAACTGACAACTCAACCATGCACAGCTCACACCTGTCCAATATACCAAGATGTAGAGTTATTAATGAACTTGACTGTGTTCATGCAGACTGTCACACACCACTTTCACATGGAGGACCTATGCAACAGTTACATGGTTCAGCCTGCCTGCTTCCCCAGTCTTACACACACACACTCAACAACCTTTTTGTCAGCCGAGGTTTCCTGCCTCCCCCACAACACCCGGTGTAAGTGATGATAACTGTGCTATATCCCTGATTTCTCTCTTTTGGATTCAGGGGAAACTAAAGATTTGTGTCTGATGCAAAGGGTGCTTAGTTACAATATTGCTTAGTATATCTAAAATTGTGTTGTTTTAATGCTAATTGTACCTGTGAATTATATTTACCTTGCCAAGTTGTACAGTGGATAGCATCATCATTTCACTACTTTATAGTGTACTCTCTTGTAAGGGTTGTGAAGTCTACAACTTTAATGGATCTCATTACTTTCTAACTGTTCTCTGTAATGATTATCCAGTACAAATGTTTGGGGCACATCATAAGTCAGGCTATCACATTCAGATCTCTGGATTGCATGACAGCACTGTAGTATAATCTCATCAGAACAGTATAGTATCATTCTGTCTATTGCATATAGCTCACCAGAAACATGCATCTGCAGAACACCACACAGGGCTTTCTCATCAAGCTAACACAGAGCCTACAAACCATGCAATGAAGTATCTGTACAGATTAAAACACATTTCACTTTAATCTGTCTTGTATCACATTATGCGATGTCTGCCTGACTATCAGGCCACTGTTTGAACATGCCATGTTGAGATACATGCTTATACAATTTTCTGATAGAGCAGATGATATCATCATTGTCTATTGAGCATATGGGAATAAAGGTGTCTCACCTGCTGGTGTAAAATGTCTGCAATATCAAGTTACAGCTGACTAACACATGCAAAGGGACACACAGACACACAGTTGACTGCAGTGAGAAATAACCCCTACCTAAGTACACAGACTACAAATCACTGAACATAGCATGCATGCTGCTGCACAAGTCTGACTTGCATTGTATCCAATAACCCATTATAGCTAATGACATCAGCATTGTCTGTTGAGGACAAGATATGTGGCCTACCTGCTGGTGTAAAATGCTCTCTGTAATATCAAGTTACAGCTCACTTAGACACAAAGAGACAGACAGACACACACACACACACACACACACACACACACACACACACACACACACACACACACACACACACACACACACACATACACACACACACAAACACACACTTGACTGCATTGTGGAGAGAACCCCTACCTATCTAAGTGTACCAACTACAGAACACAGTACTTAACGCATGCACCATGGCACAAGTATAACTTATAGGTTCATAGGTAGGTACTAGGCTATTGGCCCAAGGGCCTATGTAAGCCTAGCCAACAAGGTTCCCTGGCTTACACCATCCAAGAAAGTTATTTTCCTGTGCCACTGTCGAGCAGAGACACAGACATGATCCCCATGGTTTATTTCCTATTTCCCATCCATTCATCATGATTTTTCATGAAGAGTGCTAATGAAGAACTTTGCTTGACATATATGGGTAGCCTGTTCCAGAGTATGGGAAGTCTCTGGGACAGAAATTTATCCCTCCAGCATGTCCTGTTTATTGTGGTGACAAGGTTTAGGTCCCTAGAGCGTGTAACTCAGAGGGATTGGGATTTCTTTAGGTGTAGCATCTCCAACAGCTCTGGATTTGACATAGGTTTATATGTTAGGCAGAGATCACCTCGGAGTAGACAATATGCTACGGAGTAAAGCTGGAGTTTTTTGAGGTGGTCAGTGTAGGGCATTTGTTTGAGACCAGTAATCCTATTTGTGAGGTACTTCTGTGACCTTTCCAGCTGCTGCAGATGTCTTGTGAGGTACATTCCAAAAGGGGCGTTGTACTCTATAATGGGTCTAATGAGTGTCGACTAGAGGGGAACAATGACCTTTTTTTTCCTGGATGAGAACCCTTTTATGATGAGGTGTGCTACGTAGAAGGACTTCCTGACTACTGTGACGATGTGACTATCAGAGGAGAGACTACTGTCCACCTGGGTCCCACGGTCTCTTATCACACATTCAGTGTTAAGTAGATTGCTGTCTATGTGTAGTTCATGGGTACAGAGTTTTTACCAAAGGGGATAACACTGCACTTTTTGGCATTGAGCTTGAGGCCATGGCTCTGACACCAGGCATCTGTCTCAGTGAGGATCTTCTGTAGGATGTCCACATCATTTGGGGACTTGCTATGGCTCCTAGTTTGCAGTCATCTGCAAACTTCATTAGCCAGAGGTCTTCTGTGTTAGTCTGTACTTCAGAGAAGTAGATACCAAACAGGAGAGATCCCAGGACGAAACCCTGTGGTACTCCAATTTTCACTGCTTTGAGGTCAGATTTGGAGTCTGCAACTTTTACAGTGTGGGTTCTGTCAATGAGCCAGTTGGCAACCTATCTTGTGACGTAGGGATTTATACCAAGTTTAGTGAGTTTAGCTATAATAACAGAATAGGAGATGGTGTTGAAAGCCTTGGCAAGGACAAGATAGGCTGTGTGAATCACTTTACCCTCATCTACGGCTTTGGTGACTGCCTTAAAGACGTCGATCAGGTTCAGGAGGCATGATCTGCCTTTCACAAACCCAAACTGGGTGGGATCCAGAGTTTGGAGGTTACCAATGTCTTTGTTTATGAGTTCCATGATGATAAATTCCATGGTCTTGCAGACCAGGCTCATCAGGCTAATAGGTCAATAGTTCCCGGGATCAGTTGTGGCTCCCCCTTTGTGGAGTGGGATAACTGTTGCTGAACATGGTGCTTAAGTGGGGAGCCAGTTCATTCTGAAGTTCATGTAAAACGCAGCCTGGGATGTTGTCCAGTCCCATGGATGCTGTGTTTTTGGCTTTAGAGAATGCAGCTTTTACCTGTGTATTTGTGGTTACAGGGACTCTGCATTCTTCCTGTATAGATATGGGCCCTTAAAGGGGTGAGGGGGGTAAAGTTAGCACTAAACCTATCTGCCAGGATGTTGGCAATATCAGTTGGTTCTGTAATTTTCATGCCTTTGTGCTGTAACTCAGAGCAGATCTGGGTGTTGCCATCAAGATTCTTGACATAGCTATAGAATGCTTTGTGGTTGTCCTTGGAATCAGTGGCGATTTTGTTTTTGTAGCTAGCTTTGGAGGATCTTATAAGGGATTTCATCTTCTTACTGAGGCTGACCAGGGAGCTCCTCCACTCATGGGATTTTACTCTCTTTTGCAACAGTTTCTTCCTTCTGTTGTACAGTTTGTTTATGGCAGGGGACAACCAGATTGGCTTCCTTTTTTTGGAGGACAGCGTCTTGGTTCTGTTTGGGATAACACGATCCATGCACTCATGTAAGTACTTACAGAGTGCATTTGTGTAGGATTTAGCAGTTGTAACTGTATTGTCCATCTGCATGGGTGTCATGAAGTTCACCACTTCTGTCTTAAGAAGCATGAAGTTGGCTTTCGAGGAATTTTATACCATGGTTCCCTTAATGGGGGGTGTGGGCGGGATGTGGATATCAAGGGTGATTAGCTTATGGTCAGATTGGACCAACGAGGAGTTGATTTCAGGTGTGGAACACCGGTCACTCATGTTGGTAATGACTAGGTCTAGGATATTTTTGCCCCTGGTGGGGCTGTGGATAAGTTGATCCAGGTCATTGGAGTTGATGAATTCTAGAAAGCGTTGAGCTAAGGAGTTGGTACACGAGTAGTTTTCCCAGTTAATGGTGGGGTAGTTGAAGTCGCCCATTATTAGGATGTTTGGTTGAACCCTAATATTTTCCAGTATATCAACAAAAGAGGAGTGGAGCATGTTGGGGAATCTGTAGCAAGTGTTGCACTTGGATAACCTCGGATGCATTATGCTGAGCAACTAGCCTGGAGGTGTGGATATCCTTAAAGAATATGGACACACCTCCGCCTTTGGTGTTTCGGTCCAGGTATCATGGCCGAAAAGTGTAGTATGAGTTATAGCCTAGTAGTGCAGGGGTGCTCTCTGGAGCCTTGAACCAGGTCTCAGTCACTGCACCGATATCGATGTTCTCCATTTTAAGGAGTGCCTCGAGTGAGTGCATTTTGAGGTTTAGACTTCTAGCATTGAGTAGCAATACCCTCAGATTCTTCTTGCTTGTACCTGTTACAGTGGTGACTTTGTCATTTGAACCTTGCCTAAAAAGGCACTATAGTGGTGGCTAGAGACTTAGCCAGTATCCGGAATCGCAGGGGTGACAGGTGCAGGCCATCTGTGGCAAAGCATCATGGTCTGTCGACCATGTCATCCCAAGCAGACAGATACTGGATCCCCTTAGAATGACACCAGAAGCTTAGCCAATTGTGGAAGTCAATCATTTTGTCCTTGTACTGCGGTATCATTCGGGGCGATGGCAGAATCCTACTCAGGGTTAGGGTCATAACTGCCTGAGCTACAAGATTGGAGAGCTCTTCCATGTCTCTTTTCATGTAGTCCACGGAGGTACATCTCAGGTCATTCACACCAACATGGCACAAGCAAGGCTACAATGCTCTTGGGGAGAGCTCATGTACTGGTATGTCACAAACAACATAGCTTGTTCTTCTGTGGGTAAACAAAGCTATTACAGCTCTGGTACAAACAAGGATATGATGCTCTTGTTGCCATCCTTGTTCCGCTTCCTGCTTGTTTGGTCTTGGGAAGGATTTTGAAGTCAGAAACTGCTATTTTTATCAGTACTGTCTAACTTCTCTCTTTATGGATGTGCCAGTATAAAGGTATGCTGCAAAAATAAGGCCATGTGGTGAGCTTCAGTATACGTCAGAGGTAGGAGAGTGTGAATTTTGAAACCTGAGGCATAGTACTTACTAATGGACACATATGAGTAAACTAAAGGTCTCTATGTTGTCACATGTTAAATTACTTTCTGCAGAAATCCATGGCACTATTTACTTAATTGCTGCTCCAACCTACAGGGATATGCTATAATATCATTCAAAAAATACATGATGCAACTACAGCAGTGGACACATTTTGATTTTTGGGCTGACTCTGTCTGATGCAAGCAGTACACAGCCAGTACATGGGAAAGTACAGGTTGTATGAGTTGACTGGCATCACTTTTACTATGTGTGCGAGTAGGAGAAGGGTATTAGGCACCAAGGTGGTCAGTGAATGTGCTATGCATTGGGCAGGATTCATGAAGGCTTGCACGGAGTGTAAGAGACGTGCAACACTCCATGCAAGCCTCGCGATCCAGGAACAGCCCTAAACTCCGTGTAAGAGACCAGCTAAAACATCTCTTACACGGACTGGGCGTGGACATGCTAAATACCTCACTTGCAGCTGAAAGGTATGCAAATGAGGTATATTAGCGATCCACGAAGCAGAAACCAGTCCGTGTAAGAGACGTTTTAGCTGCAGAAATGTACTCAGTTGACAACTGAGTACGTTTCTGCAAATTCCACAATGGAGCCATGTCAGCTCCAAAAAAAGGGTGCATATGACTCAGGCAGCATGCCAATGGCCAAATATGTGGCCATTGGCAATATAACCTGATGCCAAAATATTAAAAATATAATTTTTTTTAAACCCAGCGCAGCCCCGCGCAAACGGGCTGTGCTGTATAAAATCATAAAAAAGAAGGTTATAAACCCACAAATGTGGGTTTCATGCAATACATGGAATGACAATGCAGGGACCAGCAGACCAAAAACAACATGGCCACCGTCTAGTGGTTGCTAAGGGGGGAAGCTGAGTCTAAGACATGTAACTAAGCATTAGTAGGCAATCTCATGTAAATGAGGGTTAGGATACTGAATCTCACAGTCACATAGCAAATGAGCACAGTCTGAGTAATGTAAGAGATACATAAGGGGGAGGAATAGAGTAGGAGATAGGTGACATCACAGAGGGGAATGGTAGAAAGAAATGCAGTTCATTGGAGGCCAGTGTAACATGACAGATGACAGACTCAGATCATGGAAAGAGGTGTGCCACTAGATAAGTCATGGAAAGTCAAGAAATGGAAGGTGTACACTGTTACTTACACCAAAGTTTCTTGCTGGGCGTGCGACGCAGCGTGCCATGAAGTGCGAGTAGGGCAGTGGGCGCGCATGTAAGGCAGACTGAGCATGTGGGAGCATGTTGGGAGATGTTTAACACTGTTTGCGCAGGTGTGCGCGTGTGTAGGGCAGGCTGAGTATGTTGGAGGCTGTTGGCAGATGTGTAACAGTGTTTGCGCGGGTGTACGCGCGTTTTAACCCGAATAAGTAGATTCTGAACCGTGTAAGCACGTGTGCGCGTGTCTAAGCCACTGTAAGCGTGTTTCTGATGGTATGCACGTTGCTCCCCCCTGAGGAAACAGAGAGGAAAAAGGAAGCAACAGAATTAATAGGAAGCTAGCAGGGATAACTGCTGAAGCTAGCAGGTGAAAACAATTAGAAGCAGGCAATTACACAGGCAGAATAGTAGCCCAGCCCAGCACTTAAAACTCTGCAAACAGTAGTGCAGGATGTTTCTCTTAAGAGACACTGCAAGACAGGAGTAATCTAATAGAAGTGAAAACTGAAAAAGCTTAACTCAGAGCAGAAATGTTAGGGGCTGCCATAGCTGTCATAATGAGACATAGGTGACTTGCTGAGGGTGGTGACAATGCAGATGGTGCCAGACAATCCACAGTGAGGAGACGGAGAAGAGTGTACAAGCCCAGGGTCACCTACCATGGGTTACATGAGCTGGAGATAGTAGAGTGCTATAGAGTGGACAGAGAGCTCCTGCAGCAAATTGTTGAGCTGTGCAGGCCATGCCTCACACACAGAACCAACAGAGGGAAACCCATCCCAGTGGAAACCAAGCTATGTGTTGGCCTAAGAATACTAGCAACAGGTACCTTTCAGAGACCAACTGGCGATATGATGGGGATATCACAGGCATCAGCCTCCAGGGTACTGCACCAGTTCCTGGATGCCATGTCAGCACATGTCGGTGATCATGTATATTTCCCCAATGCCCATGAGGTATTGGCCAGCAATATGCGTCTCTTCCAGCAAATAGCGGAATACCCTGAGGTAGTGGGTGCAATAGACTGCACGCACATATGCATCAAATCACCAGCCGGTGAGCGGGGTAGGGCCTACATTAACTGCAATGGCTTCCCCTCCATCAACTGCCAGGTCGTGTGTGATGCCCAGGGCATAATAATGAATGTGTGTGCTGGCTGCCCTGGGAGTTACCACGATTCCCACATCTGGCATTTGACGCAGCTGTACCAGACATTTGCCAATGGGGACATCCCACACGGACACCTAGTGGGGGATGCAGGTTATGCACTGGAGCCGTGGCTGATGACACCCATCAGAAACACACACACAGCTGAACAGGAACGCCATAATGAGGCACACGCACAAACACGTAATGTAATAGAGCGTGTGTTTGGGCTGCTCAAGTCACGGGTCCGGTGTCTGGACACATCTGGTGGAGCCTTGCTCTACACACCAACTACATGTACCCAAATTGTCATGGCATGTGCTATGCTACATAATATGATCTTGCGAAAACAGCTGCAGCAGGATCAGCATAGGGCCAGGCCAAACAGCCCCCCACCATTGCCAAGGCCATCACAGGCAGAGCGTGACTCGGAGGAGGAACAACCTGAGCCTGCCCCAGTAGGCAGAAGGAGGTGTGCCCAGTATGCCCTGGCCTTGGCAAAGAGGCAACGCATAGCACATACACTGGCTCAGTAGGAACCCTGGTAATGATACCCCCTCTGACTCACTCAAATAATAACATGGATGCCTAAAATGACATGACCTGCTCACAAACATGTACAGGAAAGTGTAATATGTGCATCTGACAGAGGCAGCCCTGCAGCACCACCTGAGGCATGAATGCCATGTGTTAAGTAATGTAACACCATGTACTATATGCACACATGAGCACCCTGACTAACATCCACCCTCACCAAGCATGAAGCCACAAAATGACGATGGGATGATCAAGTGCAATAACTGGCTGAAGTAATGCAGTTAGTCAAATGGGAGCCAATGTGTTTCAGGCTGGGAAGACATGCGGAGCATGACATGATGCACCACCTGCTAGGGTGGCATGCACCTATCATGCCATGCCCCATGGATACTGGCAAAGGCTGTCAGTACCCACAGCATGCCCTGAATAGGTAAGTCTCAAAACACAAACCCACCTTCATAGGTTCTACAAGGGATAGGAACCTAGATGTAATGCTACCCAATGACAGATGTCTAAACAGCAAGATGTGTGCAGTGTAAACGCACACAGTATGGAGAATGTAGATACCAGTCCTGTAATAGAGAACTGGGTCAAGGCTCACATCAGCACCCTAACACTACCAGGTCACACCTCATACTGTGCTGTACAGCCGCAAAACATGGAACAAGCTACAAAAGGTGGGTGACTAGCAAGAAATGGCAAGGATAACCACCCCCCCATGTTGGTACCACAACAAGAAGCAGCATGGATTAGCCATGGTCAAATAACAATGGCTAAAACCGCCTCCCAGTATATAGCCTGCTGCAGACTACTGTCCTAATACCAGGAACTGCACCTGGCCTATGTCGGAATACATGAATATGTCAAGCCCCCCAAACCACATTATATTGCTTGACTGAAAATACCCAGACATACACCGGGAGCATTATACTAGCACCAACACAGTAGGAGAAAATTTCCCAGAATCCATAAACCAAAATGCCCAGGAACAATGTACCACTCCCACAAGAGGGGTAAGCATACTGGATGTGATAATCAGCAACATGTGTACTGGATGGCAAGATGAGAAGTGTACCCCTCACTGGTAAGTCCAGACCATAGAGTAATCACACTGGATATACACATCCTGACCCCAGTCCCTGGCCAGAATATCACAGTGAAAAACATGTGTAAAGCATAGATTGCAGCCCTCAAAACCGATGTTGAATCCACAAAAGGCCCTGTGCAAGTGCAGAATATGGGACACACCACAGAACATGTTATACAGGCATTCCATGAACACAGCCAGGAATGCTTGGAGTATGCAGTCACAAATAACAACAACACACAATGCCATACATGCAGGCATCTGGCATGCTGGACTCCAGCCATTACCAAACCATGCAAGAGAATGAGGAAGCTACCACATGATAGAGCAAACATAAAAAGGGAAGTAATCACTGACCAGTAGTATGGCAATAACATATGTCCACACATGCAATCCACTAAGTCCAGCCACAACAAGTAGAATCTGTGAATCCAGAGGCAATGTGACACCAGTCCCAAGTACACAGACAACCACAACACCCCCCAATAAATGCAAATATATGTGATAGATGCATCCATGTATCCAAACCAGAGGTTGAGCTCCACCAACTCAGTACTGTCAAAACTAGTCAGGAGGAGAAGGTAACCACATACTCCACAAACCCAGTCCCACATAGACCTACCACAACTGTAAACCAAACACATAAACACAGACAAATATTCCCGGAGGCCTTAATTACAAACACACCACACCAACAGAAGCCTCCAAAGCAGATCACAAGCAACCACAACCTTCAAACATAGCACATGCAACGAATAGTACTGAAAGCTGGTGTGCCAAACAGTCACAGGCCAGAAGGAGAAACAACATGCCTGATACAGTCGTAATAGGTGTCTGTATAGGCAGACACACTGCTGTCCCACTCACCAGACTGAACAAGGGAAAGGATAGAGTAAGCTCCCTGTAGGCTGCCACAAAATGCCACATAACACAAGTACGCAGGTCACCCCAAAGCAAGCAGAAATATGATGCACTCAATGTCCATGCTGGTGTGAATTACCTGAGATGTACCTCCCTGGTCAACATGAAAAGAGACATGGATGGTCCCTCTGAGTATGTACCCCAGGCCGGTATGACACTGGCTGTGTGCAGCATCCAACCGTTCACCAAGAATGATGCCACAGTACAAGCACAGAATGCTCATGTTTAACAGCTGGCACAGTTACAGCTATCAGTCCAAGAGGGTCTAATGTCTGTCTGCTTGAGATGTCAAGCATGACAAGCCATGCTGCTGTTCCAGGGATGGCTTGCACCTGTTACCCGTGTGCGTCTGGATACTGGATAAGGCCTTTGCCGCCTCCATAGAGCCGTATGTAGGCAAGGTCAAAAAGACTACCCACCACCCTAGAAAACATAAGTGGTAGGAAACATAAGGGTAATGCTGACCAATGCCAGATGTGTAAACTGCAATATGCATGCCCCTGAGGCACTTCCCAGTATGGAGAACATCGATGTCTGTGCAGTGACAGAAGCCTGCTGCAAACCTAGTGATAGCACACCAGCACTACTAGGTTATACCACATATCATGTGTTATGGCCCCAACACCTGCACCAAAACATCAAAGGAGGGGGAGTATCCATATGCAGCACAGACACCCATATTGCCAGGTAACTGACAATGCACAAAGCAGTGGAGACCACCCATTTGCACATAACTGTAGTCAAAACTGCTGTACAGTCTGTAGCATGCGACAGACCACACTCTCACACACAAGAACTCCACCCAGACATCCTGAAGACACTGGACAGTATGAATGTCCCACCAAATACCAGACAAGGTACACACAAATTACCACATAGGTGTCAAACCATTATGTATGCAAGGAGTAATCAGGGACCTAGGGACACAGGTCAACATTAATCTGTCATGCGACACCCACAATGCCAATGTGTCTATGAAAATTGTCGATATTGGACACCGTATCATGAAAGGATTCACATCAACATCAACAGAGGTCACTGTGCCGCTGTACTGTTCCCTTATCAGACCCATAATCTAGTACAATGACTCATATGGGATGTACCGTACGTGACACCTGCAGCGGTTCGGAAGACCTCATAGTTACCCCAGCAACAGGATAAAGAGTGTGAAATATATGTCATATGCTGCCTGGCTGTAGACACCCCAGCTGACTGCAGTCACAGACTGCCTACACAGAGGCATTGTATGTCTGTTGTACAAGGCCATGTCCAACACAGGAGTAATGGACATGCTCCACCACAGGAAATCAAAGCCATTGGAGCTGTGAGAGTCACAGATGTCAGCCTCAACACATAATGAAATAAGATGTGCTGGAGGGACAGATACATAACCCAGAGGCTCCCCACACCCAGAAACAGGATCCCAATCCATGGTAGGCAGAGCCCCTCACTGACACCCTCAACAGGAATATTGCCAAGTGGATGGATGACCGTACATGTATACTGGGGGTCCTCACTGTGTCACGACCAGACAGAGGCACAGTGAAGAACTTCATAAATGGCCATAATTGAACATAGCAAGGGTGGTGAAAGACACACACACTCTGGCTAGGCTTACTAATGGCCTAGGTGTATAGCCTAGTATGAACCCATGAACCTATGAAGATACAAAACGTACAGGACACTAAGGATAACCACAAGGGTTACCCAACTGATGGTAGGAACCATGTTGGGCATCCACAGATATGCTCTGAATCACACAGATATTACAAACAACATACCAAACACACACACATATTGCTAACATACAACCTGTCAGGTGCTGTGCAAACCCCCCCCCCCCAGAGTGCAAAATACCTATCCCAGCAGACTGATGGTCCCCTGACATTGCAGATGCTGAGGTAACAGCCATCATCTGCAAAGCAGAACACACAGCAGCAAAGGTATGTGATGGTGTCCTGTGCTGAGGCCAACATGGACTCCAAGAATAATGGAATGCCAAATCACACTACTGCCCAATGTCAGCCTTACCACAGGATATGTACCCAAAGAGCAGTGTACAACAACAGTGGTCCATCACAACAAAGGTGTTGCCTGAATGGATACTCCAAACTACCACCCCAGGATCCTGACAAGCTTGTTCTGCACAGCTATGGAAAGGATCAGTATGTACCGCAGACAGAAGGCTATTGTGGACCTACTGATACTGGACCCTACACAGTGTGGCTGTCATAACTGCAGAACCTGCCCCTAAACATGTCTGACCCATTTGAAGCAGTCATTAAGGTCATTGATGAAGGCAATGTGGTCCACACAGTGTAGCTGAACCGTGCACATGCTTCTAGACAATACCATATGAGTTCAGTATGGATATGTTCACCAGCTTAAATATATACCTCTATGTCAGTAGAGGGGTTGCAAACCAGACCAAGGACAGAACTGACATGGTCAGACATGCCGCATCCATGTCAGACTACAAAGCAGATATGAGTGGCATCCCACAAGGCCTGGTCTTGGCCCGCCCCCACCCTCATTCTGTATATATGTCCCATAGGTATAGGCCAACATGGAAGGACTGTGACTGAACATGTATGCAGAGGAGTACAAACAGCCCACCATATCCGAACCCCAGCTGACACAAGCAACCCACAAAAGGGCCACCTACAAACAGACAACTGTAGCCATAGCCATGCCAGCAATTGCAGAACTGTGTATAGACAACCACCGTGGATATACAGTAAGTGCCCACAAATTACCACACAGGTGTTAACCCATGTGGTACCTAACATGTAATGTGAGACCTGGGTACAAAAGGTGATAGATATCCTGCACTGGACAAACATGTGGCTGTAGTGTTCGCAGAAACATATACTATATACCCACCTAAACATGAAGGTTGGCATATGTAGATAAGGGGAACTCACTGTGGCCCTGCAGTCATCCTCCATCAGCGTCACAAGTGACTACAATAGCCCCTGTGGGATATACCGCAGCAGACACCTCCATCAACTGTAAATTCCACAACAGTACCCCACCAGGAGTAGCAAAGAGCATGAACAGATTCCATGTGTTGCCTGAGTAAACAAACTGCAGCCCCACACACCGCCATACTTTCCAGCTACAGGAAAGCTGTGCCTGATGTATGAAGCCATGTCCAACCTGGAATGAATGAACATGTTGCACCTTGTACAATCTGAATGGCAGTGAGCTATGCACATGAGAGACCTGAACCCCAGCACTGACATACATAGGACAAGCTGTACAGAATGATCCATAACACAGAAGGCACCCCCACTCTTTAGTAAACTCCTGGTACAGGTCAGCCAGAGAGTCACATATCGACACCCCTCAAGAGGAATCCTGATGAGTGGATGGGAGATGGTAGGCTAACCCTGGGTATCACTGTTATGTCAGAGGTAGACGGAGGCACAGTATACTAACCATGCCATATGTCATGGCAAACTCCAATTACAATGTGTGTCGAAGGACAAACACACCCTGTGACTAGCATCAGAAATGGCCTAGGGAACATTGCTAGTGTTTGCCAATGTCCACCTATGTTGTGGAATACACTAGCAATGTTGGACGAGCCTGGTGTAGGTAGTCCATATCTGAACATATTGCAACATGGTCATATGTGCACAACTGGCCCCAACACAGTCTGTTGTGCTCACTATGAAGATGTCAAGCAGTCATAGGAATAAAGCCCAGGATACTGTCCACCACAGTGAAAGTACTGAACCAGTACACTATACGGTACTACAGTGTTAGGTCATTATGAAAGTATGTTGAGAACTGTCTGCAAAGTATCCCATGCAATCCCTGCAGGCACAGTATAATCCCTGTTGTGGCAGACACGAAGCAGTTGGCCAGTTAGTACACAACATGACACCCAACACACAACCATAAACGTGAGATATTGTTGAAGTGCACACACACCCAAATATGTGGTGGACTTCAGAGTGCAACATATGGAAAGCTCACACTGGGTATGCTCGCACACTTTGATAAATGAAGCATATGTCAGACAACATGCCATGGAAAGGCTGAACTGGGCATGCTCACACACTTAGGCCATATCTCCGTTTAGCAGTTGGCCACACATATCTGGTATTTGTACGTGTCAGTCCAGGAACCAACCACAACACAGTAATCAGCCCAGTGCACACAGTAAATGACTACAGAGACATAAGTGATATAGTGGATCGCCGTCATATGCAAACATCTTCCACAGATACACAAGTTGGTCATAGGAACAGGGAATGCTATGGCAATAAAGACCTGCAAACAGTAGAACAGCACAACAAATATTGTGCATCTGACAATTGAACATATGGGTGTAGAAGTCAATACTAGGCTTGTTGCCCTAGGGAATGACAGCTCAGCCAGAGTGTGCTTGGAATCTGCATCCCCAGGACAGTAGGCTACTG
Source organism: Protopterus annectens (assembly GCF_019279795.1). Taxonomy (NCBI): domain Eukaryota; kingdom Metazoa; phylum Chordata; order Ceratodontiformes; family Protopteridae; genus Protopterus; species Protopterus annectens. Next base: position 1,933,607,832 of record NC_056735.1, on the reverse strand, counting down.
TGCCACTGTAAAGTAGGTCACAGAAGGCAACATGTGAGGCTAGTGAGCTGTGCCTCTGTCAAGCAGGGGCACCGTGGAGGTCCCAGGGATTGAATGTGCTAAGACACAGCCATGTTGTCGGTGTGTGCTGTGAGAGGGTTGCTGAGGATCTCTGACAGTAGGTGTCCGTCAATAACAGACTGAGGGGAGCCCTATCTGCATTCTCTGGACGATTCCACTGTCAACACTGTGTTGTAATGAGTATGTGTGAATGAAGTGCCGTGCGGAACTGTTCACAGATGTCCTCCCTCTGTGGGCTACAGCTCTGCAATGTATTAGGTCACTCTGTCTGTTGTACGCATATATGGCTGGTGTACAGCTGACAGGTGTCTTGTTGTGGAGCAGTCATGGGTATATGTGGGATAGCATGACCAATGCAAACCATACACATGCTCATAGAATGCAATTGTCAAGGATTATGCTGAGTGGCCAGTATAGTTCCCCAGCATGGGTCCTCTGAAGTCGTCCACCCCAGTCTACACAAGTGTAGAGTCTGCTTGTGCTAAATACAGTTTGTGTGCAGTGACAACCTTGCCTGGGGGTGGATATGGGATATGGATGTCCAGAGAAAGGTGGGTATGGTCAGATATCAACAATGGTGGTCTACCTCTGGTGTGGAACAGTGAGTACCCACGTTGCAGATGGACAGGTGCAATATGTATTCCCCCATGTGGCTGTGGTGTGTGGTTCTGCCATAGCACATGGACCCACAAATTGTAGTGGCTGTAGGGTAAAGTGGTAGAGGCCTGAGTAGTTCTCACACACAATATGCCTGTACCTGATGTTAACAACTGGAATGGTGTATGTGAATACCTGCATATCCTGGCACTGTTCCCAGGGAAGCTAAGAGTGTGTCCTGGATGTGGGTGTGGTGTTCTGGACTGGTTGTGTTGTGTTACAGGTCCTGTGGTCCCAAAGCATGGTATAGAACATAACCTGCCAGTGCGATGTGCATATCTGACCCTGACGTAGGTGGCTGCAAATGCATATATATGCTATCCCCCACCTGACAGGTAGTACTACATGTACATACCTCTGTAGAAATAAAGATGTCAGCACCCTATAAATACTACAGGTGCAGAACAGATGCCCAATAATTCAGATAGTGCGCTCTGCTAATGCGTCCTCTTCAAGTGTCATAATATAGTTAGGTAGGGGTTCGAATCCTGCAAATGCTCAGTGTGTGTGGGTGGGTGAGTGGGGTTTGTGTGTGTGAGAGGGAAATGTCCCTTTTGGCAACAGGGAAAACACACTACAGGATGCACATTCCCCTTTCTAAACACTGATGATGTCAGCACCCTATAAGTAAAGCAGGAGAAGGGAAACCTCCCAGTAATGCGAATACCATGCTCCGCTAATGCGTCCGTCTTGAGTGTCATAACATAGTTAGGTAGGGGTTTGAATCCTATACATGTTCAGTGTGTGTGGGGGGGGTTAGTGTGTGTTCAATACTGTTTGAAAAAAGTATCCCTTTTGCCATCTAGGAGAATACACTACAGGATGCACATTCCCCTTTCTAAACACTGATGATGTCAGCACCCTATAAGTACAGCAGGAGAAGGGAAACCTCCCAGTAATGCGAATAGCAAGCTCCACTAATGCATCTGTCTCGAGTGTCATAACATAGTTAGGTAGGGGTTTGAATCCTGTACATGCTCAGTGTGTGTGGAGGGGGATAGTGTGTGTTCAAGACTGTTTGAAAGAAGTATCCCATTTGCAAACTAGGAGAATACACTACAGGATGCACATTCCCCTTTCTAAACACTGATGATGTCAGCACCCTATAAGTATAGCAGGAGAAAGGAAACCTCCCAGTAATGCGAATAGCACGCTCTGCTAATGCGTCCGTCTCGAGTGTCATAACATAGTTAGGTAGTGGTTTGAATCCTGCAAGTGTGTGTGTTTGGATGAGGGGGTTTAGTGTGTGTGCAATTTTGTGTGAGGGAAATGTCCCTTTTGGCAACTGGGAGAACACACTACAGGATGCACATTCCCCTTTCTAAACACAGATGATGTCAGCACCCTATAAGTACAGCAGGAGAAGGGAAGCTTTCCAGTAATGCGAATAGCACACTCTGCTAATGCCTCCCAGTAATGCGAATAGCGCGCTCTGCTAATGCATCTGTCTCAAGTGTCATAACATAGTTAGGTAGTGGTTTGAATCCTGCAAATGGCAAGTGTGTGTTTGGATGAGGGGGATTAGTGTGTGTGCAATTTTGTGTGAGGGAAATGTCCCTTTTGGCAACTGGGAGAACACACTACAGGATGCACATTCCCCTTTCTAAACACAGATGATGTCAGCACCCTAAAAGTACAGCAGGAGAAGGGAAGCCTCCCAGTAATGCAAATAGTGCACTCTGCTATTGCGTCCGTCTCAAGTGTCATAACATAATTAGGTAGTGGTTTGAATCCTGCAAGTGTGTGTGTTTGGATGAGGGGGGTTAGTGTGTGTGCAATTTTGTGTGAGGGAAATGTCCCTTTTGGCAACTGGGAAAACACACTACAGGATGCACATTCTCCTTTCTAAACACAGATGATGTCAGCACCCTATAAGTACAGCAGGAGAAGGGAAGCCTCCCAATAATGCGAATAGCGCAGTCTACTAATGCATCCAACTCAAGTGTCATAACATAGTTAGGTAGTGGTTTGAATCCTGCAAATGGCATGTGTGTGTGTTTGGATGAGGGGGGTTAATGTGTGTGCATTCTGTGTGAGGGAAATGTGCCTTTTGGCAACTGGGAGAACACACTACAGGATGCACATTCCCCTTTCTAAACACTGATGATGTCAGCACCCTATAAGTACAGCAGGAGAAGGGAAGCCTCCCAGTAATGTGAATAGCGCACTCTGCTAATACGTCTCTCCCGAGTGTCATAATATAGTTAGATAGAAGTTTTAAACCTGTAAATGGCATGTGTGTGTGTGTTTGGATGTGGGGACTCAGTGTGTGTACAATTCTGCATGAAAAACATGTGCTTTTTTGAAATCAGGGGATCACACTACATGATGCACATTACCCTTTCCAAACAGTGATGATGACAGCACCCTATACATACAGCTTGAGAAGAGACATCGGCCAGTACTCAGAATAGCGCAACCTGCTACAGCGTCACTCTCAAGTGCCATAACATATTTAGGTAGGGGTTTGAAACCGGCAAGTGTGTGTGTGTTTAAATGTGGGGAGTTTGTGTGTGTGCATTTCCGTATGAAAAACATGTTAGTTTTGGCAATCAGGAGATCACACTACCTGATGCACATTACCCTTTCAAAATACTGATGTTGTCAGCACCCTATAAGTACAGCCAGAGAAAAGGAACTATCTAGTAATCCGAATAGTGCACTTTGCTAATGCATCTCTCTCACGTGTCGTGACTTAGTTAGGTAGGGGAATGAATCCGGCAAGTGTGCGTGTGTGGGGGTAGTAGGGTGTGTGTAAATGCAAGTGTGAGAGAACAGATCCTTTTGGCAAATACAATACACCAGATGCTGCATATTCCCCCAGTAAACACAGGGGATGTCACCACACTATCAGCACAGCCAAACAGGGCTAGTTGGCTAGTAATGCCAATAGTGCACTCTGCTACTGTGTCTATTACCATTGTCAGAGTACAGATAGGTATGTTTTGGTAACCCACATCTGCCACGTGTGGTTGTGTCACACAGTATGACCTTGTGTGGGTCTTTGTACATAATGCATGCCATTGCCTAAACCAGCAATGGCATTGCACACATGATGTATGTGTGTGACACATACACATAAATACCTGTGACCTGCAGTAGTTACCATGTCTGACACATGCCTCGAGTGGATAAATGGTATTTGCAATGTATACCAATATGACTGTGTCTTACTGTCCAGGGTCCACACTCGGTATGTGTCTATACAGTGTGGGTGTATATGGTAAAATACCTACAGCAGGGGATACACATCTGGTCTGGGCCATATAGTGTACATGTAGTCGATGTACAGGTGCTGCATGTTCCCACATGTTGTGGTAGTGGTAACATGTCATTCCACTGCAATTCAGTGACCACATGCTGTGAACCCTTCAACTAGTGTGTTGTAGCTACAGTAATGCTCACACACAATGTTTGGCTGGATGCAGTCCAGCCATATAAACACAGTTCTTGAGACTGTCATATTGCCAGTGTTGTTATGGAGGATAGATGGTCTTCCTGTGTATGGGAGGGTTGTGTGTGCCAGGCTATGAACCAGATGGCAGTCCGACACACTGTTAGCTGCAAATGATTAGGCCCTGATGCTTTGTGCTGTGCCAACAACCTGGAGGTGTGTGTATCTGTGGTACCTTGGGATACCACCCCCCTGTCCATGTGTGTTACATGTGTAGGGGATGACAGGCATGGTATGGGGCATAACCTGTCAGTGATGGGTAACACCTGTGAGCCACGAATCAGGAATCTAGTACAGTGTCCGGTGCATGCATCTTCCGGTGTACACTGCTGTTGTTGTGTAGCAGCACTGTTAGTGTCCTAACCTGTGTGATACTCACGGAGGTGGCTATGTAAACCGTGTCCTGTAGCATAAGGCAGTATGTGTGTACCAAGGAGCTTTGCCATTATACATCGGGCCATGGGTGTCACGTGCAAGATGACCCTTGCACATCATTGTGGCTTCCCTAGCATGTAAGCACACGTTGACAGCCAGCGGATACCCTATGAATGACATTGGAGACTGAGCATAATGTAGACATACAACACCCTTCCCACATATAGTGGTAGCATACCTGGTGAGGGTATGTTGGCAACCAAGGTCAGGCTCATACTGGCCTGTGCCACATGCTGAGAGATCCATTCTATGTTCCCTATCATGTAGTCCAGGGAGGTATGTCTCAGGTCAGCCATACTGGCATGGTCAATGAGTGAGTCATATGTGTCCATGCCTCTGACTGACCTGTATGCATGTGTTCTGTGGTGGACCATAGTGCCCCTGAGGCATATCACTGTGACCTTCACCAGATACAGCCTGTTGAGCGGGACCCCAGTGCAGCACCCAAGACAGGTACCTGACACGTCTGTAGCAGGTGTGTTGTGTAGCCCTACAGGCTGTGAGTGTGTGGCACAGGGATGTGTGTGGCATGTGTGGCATGTGCTCTGTTCCAACGGAACATATGCCTGTGTGCCAGCTGCGGAGGTGTGTGATGCTCAGGCAGGATGCTATTCTGAGTCCCCACGTATGCTCCAGTGTGTTCAGCATGCTGTCAGTGCGTGTCAATGTCTGACTTGTATTGTAGTCACTGTAATATATTTTATTTATTTATTTATCCTACATTTGTTGACCAGGATAGTCCGACTGGATGGATGTCCATTTCCAGGGGAGGCCCGGGGAGAAAAGCTACAAGGGTAAGCAGATACAGCATTACATAATACCAGCATTACATATTACAAACAGATTATTTACAGAGATTACATAAGTAAGTAAGTTAAACATGTTCCACGGGTTAATGTTAGTCCTGAGCACAAGTCAGGTTTAAATTAAATTACACAGTAAACTGGTTAACAGATTTTACACGTTCGAGTTAGCCAGGCTTGATACATTGACATAGCCAGTTAAGTGACAAATGTTGTTTGAGTCTAGTGTTAAATTGACCTAAGGTGGAAAGTAAGGTAATATCAGCTGGAAGTGAGTTCCAGGATCTACTTTCAGAGTTTGCAAAGAGAAAATCACCGGCTGTGTTATTAAATTTGCTAGTCTGAATTAGTAGTTTGTTAGAGGATCGAAGCGGTCTAGGATTGTTATAGGGGGTGATAATATTTGAAGTGCAGGAGTATTGTCCGGATTATAGAGGATTTTATAGGCCATAATCAGTTGGTTATACTGTATTAGGCTGGGTAGTTCAAACCAACCAAGCTGATTTAGATTGATGCAATGATGTGTCCTAAAAGGCAGCCCAGTGGCAAACCTGGCAATGTGGTTGTAGCAAATTGAGTGTTTGTTAAGGACAGTCTTGTTCATATTCGAGAGTAGAGGGGATGCATACAGAAGGGTTGAAAGAAGGTGTGAGCGAGCTATGGCACTTTTAGCTGGAGGGGTTAGGAAGGCTTTTATTCTGTAAAGTGACCCTAGTTTTTTATTGATGGCTTTGATAATTTGGTTAACATGTAGGTCACATTTGAGATTATTGTCTATGATGACACCTAATAGTTCAGTAGATGGGTCAGGGGAGATTATTGTGCCATCAGTTGATGTTATGGTAAAGGTGAAAGCAGTAGACCTACGTGTTGGTGAAATAACAGCAGTTTAGTTTATTTGGGATTTAGGATCAGACGATGTTCAGAAAGCCAGTTTTCTATTGTATTAAAGGTGGTCTGGGTAGCTGACCATAACTCTACTGGAGCTGTGGCTGAGCAGATCAGAGTAGAGTCTTCAGCATATTGGATACAGCTGACTTTTGGGATGACAGTATAAAGGTCGTTAATGAAGATGGAGAACAGCAAGGGCCCTAGTATAGAGCCTTGTGGTACTCTGAGGGTGTTAGGTAGAAGGTTAGAGAGTTTGTTCTGCCAGAGGCCAGCCTGCTGTCGACCATGCAGGTAGGATTGAAACCATTGGAAGGCTCCAGTATCTAGACAGAATGTTTGCAGGGTGTGGATTACAAGTTGGTGATCAACCATATTGTATGCCTTGGAAAGATCCAAAAAGAGGGCTGAGGATATATAATTAGTGTTGCAAGTATGGTTTATGGTGTTAGTAAAGGCAAGGAGGCCTGAAGTAGTGCTGTGATGAGGACGGAAGCCATGCTGAGTGTCTGCCATAAGGCGATTTTGGATTAGGTGGTGCATGAATTGTCTATGAATAAAGTTTCCATAATCTTTGCAAGTGGAGAGAGTATAGCTATTGGCCTATAATTGGAGAATTCAGTAGAGCTGCCTTCTTTGTGAAGTGGGATTACATAGGATATTTTCCAGATGGTGGGAAATTTAGATTCTACCATGGTTCGCTTTGATTAGTTTTGAGACGGGTAAGCAATAGCATCAGCTGATTTTTGTAGGTACTCGGCAGGGAGTTGATCAGCAGAAAGTGTAGTGGGTTTCACTTTTTCAATCAAGGTACGGAGAAGTGAAGTTGCGACTGGTTGGCAGCTGAACGCAAGTAGGTTTATAGGGTGCTACTTTCAGGACCAGGAGCTAGGAGGTAGATGGCTAGCTAGGGCTTGAAATGTCTCAGTAAAGAATTGGTCAAAACTATCAGAAACATCTTCAGGGGTTTTATCAATAGTAGCAGCAGGGATTGGGGTTGAAGTTTGTCCAGGATGTAGTATATATGACATGCCACCTGACAGGGTATGGCATTACTGGGTTCAGAGAGCTCAGTCCCCAGATTGGCTGTATGGTGGCATCCCACACATGTGTTGTACGTTCCTGGCCAAGGGTAATGGCTGACTGCATACATGTGGCAGCTGTGACATTGCCACATGACTCACATAAACCACAACTGGACCATAGAGGTGATTCACAGGTTGCCTTTGCACATGCTACCCTAGTAGTGTGATTGCCATGGTGAGTACCAACACATAGGGCCAATGGGGAACAACATATTGAAGGTGTGTATGTGTGGGTGTAACGCTACTGTTTCATAGCACTGGCATATATGACTGCACACGTGGGTAAATGCCAGTTAAGACATGTGCAATGTGTCACAGGCAACGTACATGCGTACAGGACAGACAGTGACGTTCTGTCATGTGTAAAGTTGACATACATATCGTACGCTATGCAGATGTCACTAGGAGTCTACAGAAGCACTGTAACTCTGCATTGCAAGTGTAAGCAGTGTTCCAGGGAACCCCAAGCGAACATGCATGCAAACAAAGCTACAGTAAGCAGGGCTGGAAGTAGTGCATTGTACAACAAAGAAGGGGTAACAATAACAGTAAGTAACAATACAAATATGTAAGCACTATCAACATGTACCCAGGAATACACAGCGCAGATGCCCATGGTAGAACTGATATTATGTCATAGTTATTTGTGATTTGGATTACATTAGTACTGCACACATATCTACATGCGCGAACATCCACATTGCATAGTCGTTGTGGGCAATTTGACACCATTACTATACATGTCCACCATTGCATATCACTACTTGCGTTAGCTTCCCCCCTGTGCTACCCATGTATGCGGCTATCGGTTGACAACCTTACCACCGGCATGCAATTATGTGCAGCTGTTACACTTTGGTATGTACTATGGGTGCAGATAACAATTCAGGACATTCATACAGTTACTGCAGCAGGCATGCTGGGATATACACACATTCATAGCAGCACACTGTACTGTTACCAACATGATACTACTAATACAATTCTATGTAGTCACCCTGTGCATCAGCAATGTGTTTACCTGTTCCTGCAATGATGTTGGAGATTGCAGGAGGTGGCACAGTGTCATCATATGCACAGGGTGTGAATTAGGTATGCCTGAGTCAGCCACTGATACCACCAATTGACATGTGTGTGTATGTGTGTTGGTGAGGGGCAGCAGTACAGGGTGGGGCAGTGTTGGTGCAGTGTGTGCATGTATGTGGTCACCCTAGGTGTTAGCATTTTGCATGTGTGTATGCACGCACACAGTTCCACCTCATGGCTGCCATATACAGGGGTTTGTGGACAGCCACGGACTGCACCTGGCCGGTCATACAGATCAGTGTCTGTGGGCACGGACACAGTACCTGTGCCTGGCAGGGGTGCTACGGACCGTATCCAGTACTAAGCCAGACTGGGTACTGTCATCAGAAGCGGAAGTGTGTTGACTGGACACAGGTCCCTGTTGGGACTGTCCAGAGCCACGTGCACGTGGTCTCCTGGGGCGTTCGATGACAGCACAGACCCAGCATTGCTGGGGCTACTGCTGGCACTATGGGGCGTCGCGAGCCTGTTGTCATCCGCCGACTTCCAGTTGCTGCTGTTGCGGCATACGCCACGTCCGCAAGAAACGCCCACCATTGCCCTGGCTCATGGACATTTGGTTGTGGAACTGCTGTAATATGTCCCCACAATGTCTGTCTATGACATCGGTGAAATTACGGATAGCATCCGCAATGTCACGCATACTGTCTGTCATGGCTGTGCAACATGCTCTCAGCTCCCTCAGACCCTGTCTGGTGTACCTTTCCATACGCGACTGTGCCTGCATCACAGTCTGAAACATAGCTGAGGTTGACAGACCTCTTTGGGCAAGTCGGCCAGAGGCAGTACGCTCATGGATGCTCCCACGAGAACCCATGCGCAACTGTCTGTGTGTTACCATTGGAGGACCCTGCCCATGGCTGCTGTGTGGGGACGCATGTGCCACAGGTACCACATTACCCTGGTCTATGCCCACTGTATCCTGTCCATCCCCTAGGGACAATGGTGACAAAGGATGTACTGGCAGGATGACTGTGCGCAATGATGGGGTTGACAGCTGTGTACTGTCAATTGGCTGACCAATGGCGGACCCTGACACACCTTCCTGTACCATTACACAAATATCATCATTACCAGTACCCATGGCACAAGATTCAGGTTCCCTGCTGCAGGTCACCAGAGCAGCACCGGAACCTGTGGGAGGAAGACAGGAAACACAGTTTACAGTCTCCAGACATTGTTACCAGTGATATTTTCCCCAAAGAACATGCAAAAACATGCCTACACGGCACTGCAATGGCCAACACACATGCACAATACACAAAGCACACAGGCCCTACACATGCAAAAACATGGAAAATCAATGCAATGCAATTTCCCCCGCCCATGCCCGGGGGGCCAGCCACATGGGCAGGGGCCTGCCCTGGGGGACACAACCTGAACCTCCACGGGAAGGGGACACCCTGCACCTGCCCTTGAACGGCACCATACACATCAACCGGACAAAGGAAACAATCACCCAACCCCTTTTCCCAGGACCCCCGCGAAAATTTAAAAACATGGGGACAGGCCTTTAACTTATCCCGGGAGTATAACCAGGCCTCCCAGAAAAACCAAGATTACAGACATTAAAAATATGGAAAACATACCCCTGGGCCCCTTTGAAAACCCCAGGGTCAGGTGTTAATTACAAACTGGCCAGTTTTTTGGTGGAAAACCCGCCTTTTACAAACCCGTGCTGTTTGCGCCCCCAAAACACAAACTTTCTAGGGGGAAGTACCCCTCCTGGGAACCTTCCTGGATATAAAAATTACAAACACAAGTGTCATATGGTTTTTTAGCAGATTCTTTTCGGGGGCCAGGCCCTCCCAGTGAGCCCCCCCGCTGTTCTGCTGGGGGCGGAGCCCCCCCACTTGGGTGGCCCCTTTCCGTGGGAGGGGGATTTGGGGCCCCCCCCCCCGGGGAACCGGTTGGAACTATGCAGCTATGGACCTTCAAAAACTAGGATGATTCTCTATTTCCTATTTGGCATGCCCTTCTTTTATACACATCTTAAAAATTCACCCCCGGATTTGACTTCAAAACAGGATTCCCCCCTCCCCACCATCTATTCCCCCCCCTTCCCCAAGGGAGGGTTTGGGGCGCCTCCCGGGGGGAAAACAAAAATATGGCCCATTACATTCACCCCAACCCCCCAAAGGGTACCGTAAAATTATAATTTTATTTGGGCTGGTGGATCACAACAGGGGCCCGTTAACCACAACACCTGTGACCCTGAATCCCACCATTCATCCCCGGTCCAACATAAAAATGCAAAATTTGGGGCATTGCGGTTTTGGACCCCACCCCCCAAAGGGTTGGAAACAATCCCGGGGTATCAACCCAAACCCCCACACAAAGAACCTTGAGATGGTTTTGCGTTTTCATTTAAAGGAGGCCTCCCCCGGGGGGAAGCCACAAAACCCCCATGGTACCCCCTTTTCAAGTTCCAAAGGACCATCCCAATTGCTCTGTTTTCAACCCTTTATTAACCTTCCCCCAAACACCGGGAATTGGCAACAAAGTTGGGGGTTTTTTTTTGGTTTCCTTCCCCCCCTTTAAATTTCCTTTTCCCCGGGCCTTGGCAGAGTAGGTTTTTTGGGAATTAACCCCGGCTTTGGGCATTTGCCATTCCTTCCTGGGGGGAAGGAGAAAACCCCCCCCCAAAAAAAACAGGATATCAGCAGACTATGTCAGCAATATATGGCACACATACTATACATGATACTCATGTGTAGTGATATACTACTACTCCCATATGTTGCATGTCTGTGTGTCATGGTGGATACACAGGTACATGGCCAGATATCAGTGCTCAGCCAACACCTGTGCAACAATACCTGCCACATTCCACACAACATAGTAGCATGCCCCATCGGTCAGCACACACTGACAGGTCCAATGCACAACCTCACTCTGGGTTTCATCCCAAGGTACTGTATGTGGGACGCCATCCACTAGTGTGATGTGGACACAAGTTACTCGGCCTGGATATACATATCCCACCACCACCACCATCACAGTAGACTACTTTGATATGTATGTGATTAGACAGTTATTCACTTGTTGGGACTGAGATGGTATCCATGCAGAACACTGGGCCAGTGGAAGCCACAACCCACACTGCTGACCCCTTTGCAAATGCTTACCATGGACATGCCACAGATTGCATGGAACTTGCACACACATTTCTAACCCAGACCCTATGCACAAAGGTTAGGCATCCTGTCCGGTGGACCCCAGACAGAGGCAGATTGTATAAAAATAGCAGGGGGCTACTGCAGGACAGAGCACATTCACATTAAGGGAAGGCATCTGTGGTCAGCACTGGTACTACGCTACGGTCTGTCATAACAACGGCCACGGCCTACTCTGGGAGGGAAATGGCTACAAACACTATGGATGACCACAAGGCCTTCTTCAGTTATGTTACACATATGGACCAAATGCCTCAGATATGCTCTGTGTTAATACACACCTACTTAACATTCACCAAACACACGGATATTGGCAACAGTCTTGCAGACAGGTTTGGTGCGCGTATTCCCCCCTCCTTCTCCCCCACCAGTTGAAATAGTTATCATAGCTGTATGTAACCTCCCTATTATCTCACATGTCCAGGTGAGGGCCGCCTCAGCAGAGGAGAACACACAGCATCACTGTGACCTCATGGTATCCCTGGATGTGTGCTACCTGCACTCCAAGAGGACATGCAACCGCATATAACACTGATAATTTATCTTGGCCGTACTACAGGATATGTACTTGGACAGTGGCATACAGCGACAGTAGTCCCACACCACTAAGGAGGCACCTCGACTGACCCTGGGAACTACCACATCATATGCATAACCAGCCTGGTCTGCTAAGCTATGGAATTATGCAGTATGGGATGCATATGCAGTGATATCGGGTACCTGCAGACACTTGTTCCTAGCCAGTGTGCCTTTGTGATGGGCTGATCCTGCCTTTTGAACCTGGCTGACCTTTCAAAGCAGTCACTACAGCCATTGCTGAGGGCAACGCACAGACAACTGCTGCCAGGATCATGGCCTAAGACTGATTGACATGTAATGTATGGTCATCCCTTTTGGTGGAAGTACGTACACACAACATATCACATGGACATACCTATATATACAGACCTATGACACATTTGGAGGGTTCACAGTATGCACACTATTAACCTGCTACTTTGCATTACCTGTGTTTGTCACAGCTGGTTGCATTACCACTGCTTCTGATTGCTGCTGCTACTGTCACTGCTGACAGCTTAGAGTCACAGAGTCACAGTGTGTAGGTTTTTTTTTTTTTTTGTTCTCTCTCTCTCTCTCTCTTTCAGTTTTCCCTCTGTCTGCTTCCAGACAGTGCAATGAATGTATTGCATGTGTGGAGTGTTAGTACTGGATGCTTTTGTAGGTATCTGCATAGGTCCATGTGATGGCCTCTTCACCAACTGTAAGCCAGCATTTGCTAATTGCATACAGCCAGTTGTGTACTGATTGCAGTTCTCACTGTGATTTCAGGTCAGTGCTATAAAAGGGTATGTGGGATAGGCGTTGCCCTTTCAGATTGTAAGGGCGGGGACCATGCTGGTATGCTGTGGGTACTGTTCTGTGAGTGTAAAGGTTAGTATCTCTCTCATGATTCAGGCTGTGTTGTAGATTCACATTTCTCCATTCCTCTCTCCTGTTCCTGTAGTAAGTGTGTATGCACAATGACACCTACAACTATATATAGATATATATTTATATATATATATATATATATATATATATATATATATATATATATATATATGTACATATACATACATTTATATATGTACATTAACTGACATTATTACCTACAAGCTAACAACTAGCATGGCTGTTTCTGTTCACACACTACTATTATGGGAATCCAGTAGTTTTGACAGTAATTCTACATGGCATGCTTTGGGTACTACACATCCTATATTCCCTTTACATTCATCCCTACTATTACATGTTATGTTTATTTTAGCACAATGTTCTTGTATAAGAGTCATGGCTTAGTGGTAGGTCATACAGACTAGTGTTTCCAAGGTCCTGGGTTCGGGACTGACAGTGGGATTTTATTTTGCTTTTGAACTGAGTACAGGACCTGTCAATCAAAGTGACTAAGGCACTTTTAAGCAGTTGTAACCGGGTTAGCGCTGGTTTGCATGGAGCTCACGCATGCGCACTGGTGGTTAGCTCCGCGCACACACGCGCACACCCGCTTACAACCGCTTACCAGTGCTTACTCTGGCGCACACCCGCGCTATTTTCTTTGAAAGAAATGAAAATGGGGAGACAGGAAAGTGGTGAAAAAGGGGTCACAAAGAGGGTATGACAGTAGGGAAACAAGCTTGGGATTTGCAGGAGGGATGTAGGTAAGGCCCATAGCTGCCCATTTCTTCATCAGCAACAGCTGTGCATATGTATGTAATTTGGTGTGACATTTGAAACCTTCCACCCCTGAGAGAGGTGTCAGGACAACAATAATACTTGTTGTACAGCCAATTGTAATTGATAGATTCCATGTCCAGCAGACATGTGTGCGGAATGGGCACCTATGTATGGGGCGTAATTTTTTTGTGGTTACAGAGTGCCCTTTTTTTTTTTTTTTTTTTCAGGTGAGAGTGGTATGTCAGGTGAAGGAAGTCAGTACACCTGGGGAGGTAGGTTGGGTAGGTAAACAGACAAGACAAACAAGATGCATACAGGGGTGGTGTATGACACGTGTGGGGGGGGTTACACAATTGACGGGGACGGTGGTTTGGATATCCAGAGCCCATGAGCCCACAGATGGCAACAGTGGAACTGATATCCCCACCCATAGGCAGTTGCCACTGTTCCTTCACTGCCCAGGACGGGGCTGTGCTGGGGGCTGTGTAGGCCGGGCAACAGGCATGCCCGTAAGTTGTGCCACCCGTGCCTCAAGCTGGCGTAGGGGCTCAAGAACAGAGACCCAAATCTCCCTACGCACCACAGTCCAGATGCTACGGAGGGTGAGTGGTGGTTCTCCTCCGGCCACACTTGCAGAGGGGGGCGAGCCCCATCCCCTGCAGCGCTTCCACCTGCAGGTGGCACAGGGCCACCGGAGGAGGGTCCAGACTCGGCACTAGTGCCAGGTGCACTCGCCAGCTGAGGTAGGAGAGGTGGGTCCGCTGGAACCCGCCTTCCCTGTCGTCCTATGTTTTGCATTATGTCATGACAGTTTGGGTTAGTGACATATAATACCATTCACAATTAGTTGTAACAGCATGCATTAGTATTCCCATTAACCAAACACCCAGATATTCACACCATTGAACAGCGTGCATAACACATGCATAATTTGAACAGCAATACACAGTCCAACAACATGCAGGGTTAATTGATGGCAACAGGCCATCAGGTTTGGATGTATGAACAGGGCAGATGCATCAACGGACATGCAAATATATATGACCCAACAGGACAAACGTCCAGGGGTGTTAATTGTGATTGCACATACCATTTTCACGTGGAATGGGTTATATGTGGTTATAGGGTGGGGTGAAGAAAATAATATTAACACCTTCAAATACCAATACATATGCTGTACATTTCTAATAGCTACAGATATATACACACTACTGTTCTAACTACAGTTTCCTATATGATAACTATTTCAACTTGGTGATAGGACTGTTACTGCAACATCAATATACATTTTATTGTTCTTCATACACATTCATATCTAGCTTTGTTCAGCTACATCATCCTGCTACATTTGCTTTATATAGCTGTAGACAAGTGTGGATGTTTGGTATATCAGACAATCATCCTATCTGCATATTGCAGACTGAGAGCAACATATCCAGATTTTGGGATACACATTCCAGATGCAGCAACACTTTGAACAGATTTTGCTGTTTGGTTTTGATTCTCACATGCATTTCATTCTGTCTTGACTGCAGTATACTTTATTCAGGTTTTATTACTACTGTATTGCTGGATTCAGGACACTTTCTCACACCCTCTCACTTGTTTTCATTTTACTATTCAGGATGGTACTTACTTCTAGGCTTTATTGACATGTTTTACCTGTAGTTATTACAATCCTTTCCAGCAGTCTCACTTCTGTCATGTTTCAGTATTTCAACAGGGATATATTTCACACATGTGATTTCATCATCTTCTGCAGCTATACTTTTCAGCCTGCTGCAGGTTGTGTACTATTTTCTTACAGGTGGGGCATTTTTATTTCAGAATTTATGTCAGACATTTTCATTTTTCTGTTTGGCTTACAGGCTGCAACACACTTTTGTAATCAAGCAATACTTGCAGATACTTTCACACTGTTACTTGCACATTTTATTCCTTAGTGACTACACTGCACTCTTTTGCTGACTGTCATACTTTTATATTTCTTTGCAGTTACTGGTAGTGGATTACTGACCTGCCTGGTGGCGCAACCGCACCAGCCTATCGCCATAGGCTCTGCGGTTCGTAGAACGGACACCTGCAGCTGTAATATAAATGAAGTAATATTGGAATACACACCTCCATAATATCAGCTAGTTTAATTTCTTACATACATAATTAAATGTAACTTACTCAGTAGTGGGGCGTTGGGCATTTGCCTGGCCTCCTGGATCCAAAGGTTCAGTTGGTCCTGCTTGCATCTCTTCAGGTCCGCATGGAGGTGACGGACCTGCACACCAGTCCTTGGAATCCCTGTGGCACTGGTGAGATCATGAGCCAACCGGTCCCATGCCTCAGCCCTGTATGCTCCCCAGAGGACCTGGCCCTGCATGAGTTGGGCCTCATGATTGTGGACTAGGAGCCAGACCATGTACCTGGACTCCTCAATGCCCCACCTCTGTGCTCGAAAGCAACTACCCTCTCCTACTCCTGTCATTCTGCCTGCAGTTCAGTTCTACAATCGTTTATGCTGTGTATTCCTGCCTATGGGGCTTATATAGTCCATTTTTCCCGCACATATCTGTGATTGGCCATTTTGGAATTGTATCAACTTCAGAAAACCTGCATTGTCATGCTCCAGTTTGTATTCATTCCTATATATTAGCTATTATTGCATTTATAGGTACTGCTGTCATGGCTTAGTGGTTTGGTACCTTGACTATGGTGTATAGTATCCTGGGTTCGAACCTGGCCACTACTTTTTATTTTTTATGACTGTCTAGACATGCTGAGGGGTGTGCCTGTGTAAAGGCAGTTTTGATATGGCTTGCTCAACGTTGCCCGTCGGTTAGCTTGTTTGCATGGTGCGCAGCTCCGCGCAATTGGGGTATGCTTGTTTAAGCCTCATTTGGCTATCAGCACGCATAATACGCTCAGCTCAGTTAGGGGCACATAGCTTTAGCTTGTTAAACCGCTGCTCAGCTACGGGCACTCATTTTGCACCAGTTAAACCACTGCTCACCTAGGGGCAGATGCACTCACCCTGTTAAACTGTAGCTCAGCTATGGACACATCTGGCATTTTTTATAGTTTTGTTACCTCACATTTCTTCAATATAAATGGGCTATTTCATTACATTTTACATAAAATGTGATTTTATGTGTACATATTTGTCAGGGACTTGTTTCATGCTTATTTTGCTAAAAATAAAAACTGGTGTTGTGGGGGCTCGAACCATGAATGCCTGCTCTTCAACCAACATCTCTACTGCTACGCTATTGCTTCTTGGCTTACTTTGCATATTTAGTTCTTATATGCTTTCCCACTGACTGCTAACTGTGGCTGCGCTATGGGCACGCCCGCGCAAACAAGCGCACTCATGGTTAAACATCTTTACAATTTAAAAAAAAAATTATGAGATGTTCATTTGTACATTTTATGTTCGTAGTCTGTGCGGGCATGTGTTGTGTTGTGTTTATTCACATTTCCATGGACTCTGTCGTGGGTGTTTACTTTGGGCACTTTCCTCTTCTGGGGGCATGTCCGCTTACAGGGCTCAGCCTACGGACACGCCCCCTACTGTCTTACACGGACCGTGTTAGCCTTAGGTGTGATTCAGCATGCTCTCATGAGTATGCAGAGCATGCTGACATCACTCTGTTTAACTGCAGCCTCCGTGTATGAGTTATAACTCTTACACGGAGGTTTCGTGAATCCTGCCCATTGTCTTTTAGCCTAACAAGGGCATACTGAGCATGCTTATGTCTGCTACTGGCACAGCAGTTGGTGGTTCTTCCTCTGAGCCCTTCTCTGACTGTGGCCATAGGGACCTAGGCATTGGTGAGTGGTTGTGTGTCCCTTCCCCTAGCTGATCCTGCTTCTGCTGTTTCCATAAGATCAGATTGTAGCATAGCACATACTGTGAAGACTTTTGCACATGTCTCTGGAGTATATTGCAGTGCCCCACCAGATGTATCTAGGCACCGAAACTGTGACTTCAACAGCCCACACACATGCTCTATGATGTTTCTGGTTTGAGCGTGTTCCTCATTATGGTGTTCTTCTGTGGGTGTGTGTGCACTTCTGAAGGGTGTCATTATCCATGGCTGTAGTGCATAGCCAGCATCCCACAGTAAATGGACCTGTGGGACCTAGAAAATGTTTGATACAGCTGTGATGTGTGTCAGATATGAGAGTCATGATAACTGCCAGAGTTGCCAGCACACACATTCAAGATTATTCACTGTGCATTGCACACGACTTGGCAGTTGATGGGGTGATATCCCTTGCAGTTGATGTAGATTCTACCCTGCTAACCAGGTGGTGTCTTGATGTGTACATAAGTGCAATCTATGGCACACAGTACTTCAGGGTAGTGTGCTACAGGGTAGCACTGCTGCATATTGCCAGCCTTCTCCTCAGATCTACAGGGAAAACATATGTGCTCACTGGCATGTATTAGCATCCGGAATTTGTGGAGGGTCCTGGATGCTGATACCTGAGACATACCCATCATGTCCCCAGTTGGTCTTTGAAAAGTACCTGTAGCTAATATTCTGAGGACTACACATACCTTAGTTTCCACTATGATGGGTTCCTCTTGATTAGTTCTGGCTCTGAGTTGAGGGAGGCAGAGCTCACAGAGTTCTTATAACGTGTCCCTGTCCAGCCTGTAGCACTCTACAATTTACAGGTAATGTAGCATCTGATAAGTTACCCTGGGCCTGAACACTCTTTTCCTTCTTGGCCTAGGCCTATTGTCATCAGCACCAGCTGCATTGACTTCAGTTTGTAGCATATGTAGATGTAGAATAGATGCAGCAGCTCCTAGCATTGTGTCAATTAAAATCGCCTTGTCTCTACTCCAATGGCAGGGATGTATTTAAGAAAAAACAGAATGGAGGCTACATGGATGCTTTATAGCATGTAGAATAGCTGCACCATGTTTTATTTGTTCATGAAAATGGAACTCTGTTTATCCTGGCATTAGCGTCTATTACACACACTTGCTGCTTGCTCATTAGTGCTGTAGGTGCACCTCTACAGAGCCCCACTCATCCCTGTGCAGCTATAGAATCATAGAATCATAGGATGTTACAAGGCTATTGGCCCTGAAGCCCTTACAAGCCTAGCCAAGAATTTAGCCCATGTTCCGACAGGTCAGCATCCAATGCTCCTGTCCAGCAGGGACAAAGGTGGAATTCTAGGCGTATATTTTCTATTCCCCATCCTGTTATCTAGGCTGCACTTAAAAAGGGTTAATGAGGTACTCTACTTGACGTGGAGAGGGAGTCTATTCCACAGAAGGAGAAGTCTCTAGGACACAAATCTGTCCCACCAACAAGTCCTATTAATGCCACAGACCAGGTTCAGGTTATGCATGCGGGTTCCTCGAGTGGAGCTTGACTTGTAGATATGCAGCAGTCCCATCAAGTTGGGGTCTGAGATTGCTTTATATGCCAGACAGAGGTCACCTCTGAGGAGTCTGTATGAGACTGAATAGATGGACAGGGCTTTTAGCCTATCTGTGTAGGGTAGATGTTTGAGGCCCTGGTTTCTCCTGGTGAGGAAACTCTGTGGTCTCTTCAGCTACTGCATGTGTTTTGTGAGGTACATGCTGAAAGGACCATTGTACTCAATAATGAGTCATACAAGGGAAGAATACAGGGATGTTATGACCTCATTGTTCCTGGATAAGATACCCTTATTAATGAGGTGGGAAATGTAGAAAGCTTTCCATACAATGGAGGCAATATGGTGGTCAAAAGTCAGTTTGCTATCAGCCTGAATACCTAAGTCCCTCACAACTGATTGCGTACTTAGGACTTTGTTATTAATGTGATAATTTGTGGGGACATCACTTTCCCATAAGGGGATGATGATGCATTTTTTGGCATTCGGTTTGAGGCCATGTTTCTGGTTCCAGTCATTTGTTTGGGAGAGACCTTCTTGGAGGATGTCCATATTACTAGGGGAATTGATGACAATGCCCAGCTTGCAGTCATCTGCAAACTTGGTCAGCCATAGCCCACTGGTTTTGGCCTGCATCTCAGAAAAGTATATCCCAAACAACAGAGGTCCCAAGACCGATCCCTGGGGTAGACCGCTCATTGCGGATCTACTACTTGAGGTGGCTTCCCCTATTTTGACTAGGTGGGTTTTAGCAATGAACCAGTTTGGTACTCATCTGGTAACATACGGATGGATGCAGAGTTGACAGAGTTTATCTATTATACTCAAGTGGGCAATAATATCGAAGGTTTTAACCAGGTCAACTAGGTGATATGCACCATCTTCCCCTCACCCATGGCTTTGGTGACTGTCTGAAATATGTCTACCAAATTTAACAGACATGACCCCCCCATTGATGAAACCAAACTGTGTAGGATCAAGTGTTGGAGATTGCCAATATCCTTGTTAATGAGGGCCATGATTATCTGTTCCACAGCCTTGCAGATTTGCAGATCAGGCTAGTTAGCCTGATGAGTCTATAATTTCCTGGATTGGAGGATGCTCCACCTTTGTGCAAAGGGATGACAGTGGCTGTCCTCCACTCAGCTGGGAGTAATCCATTATTCAGGCTTTGGTTGAATAGGATGCTAATGGTGCTGCATGTTCCTGCCTGAGTTCATGTAGGATGCAGTTTAGTATGTTATTGAGTCCCATGAAGGCTGTATTTTTTGCCTTTGAAAGGACGGTGATGACTTGCTCCCTAGAGATAAGGGGAGGGGTAGGTGCTGTGGAAGTTCTGATTTACTAATGGGGAGACAGAGGGGTGAATTTTTCAATTAACCTGTCTGCCATCATGTTGACTATATCTACAACACTGGTGTATGTGGTGTCCTTGACCATCAGTTCTGAGTAGATCTGAGTGCTTCCTTTGAGATTGCAGACATGTGAAGAAGGCCTTATGATTGTCTTTAGTAGATGTGGTCAGTTTGGACTTGAAGTTTGCTTTGGAGGAATTCGCTAGTGCTCGTATATGCTTGTTAAGGCTAAAGGAGAGATTGCTTCCAATTAGGTACCTACGTCTTCTTGGTCCTGGACAGCAATTTTTTTTTTTTATTATAAAGTTTATTTATTGCAGATGCCCATCAGACAGAATTACTCTTCCTTGAGGAGGAGGATTTTGTCCTGTCTGGTACACCTGATTCAATGCAGCTATATAAATGCCTGTATAGTACTCTGGTGTAGGTTTGGACATATGTGCCAGTTCCTATGGACAAGGACGGGGCTGTGAAGCTGTTTATACCTTCCCTCAGGAGGTTGTAATCAACTTTGGAGAAGTTTTTTGGTTAACCCTAGCTGGGGGGGGGGGGGGGAGTTAAGGGAGATGGTGACTTTAAAAGTGACCGCTTAGTGGTCGGATCTTATCAGGGAGGATGACACTGTAGGAATGCTGCAGTGGTTACTCATGTTGGTTAATACCAAGTCCAAGATATTATCACCTCTTGTGGGTGTGTCGACCAGCTGGTCCAAGGCATTTGTATTGACGAAATCAAGGAATCTCTGGGTATTTGTGTTTTGGCATGAGTAGTTCTTCCAGTCTATGGTTTGATAGTTAAAGTTGCAGAGGATCAGGGTAAAGGATTGAATCTTGATAGATTCAAAGAGGTCTAGATAGTTGGAGAGGGCATCTTGGGTCAATGTTGGCGGCCTGTAGCTAGCAATGATTTGAATAGGGCTCTTGTCAACAGTTAACTGCACCTGGAGTGTCTCCTGTGTGTCATACTGTTTGGCCATCCTGGAGGTATGTATGTCTTTAATATATATTGCAACTCCACCTCCTTTTGCTTTGCTGCCCACAGTTTGGGGTCTGCATGTATGATAGGATAAGTAACCTGGTATGACTAGGGTGCTCTCCACAGCTTTGAACCAGGTTTCTATGACTGCACAAATGTCAGCATCTTCCAGGGTTAAGAATGCTTGTAATGAGTGCAGTTTCATGTTTTGACTCCTAGCATTTAGCAGCATGACCTTTAATTTGCATTTTGATGACATTTTCATATGGGTAATTTTGACCTTATGCATAAATATAGTAAGCACAGCAAAATGGTAATTATTTTCATCCATTCCCGTGATATCACACAAACATTCAGTATTAAAAAGAAAACTTTCCTACCCTGTACTCAAACCCAGGACCTTCTGCTCCTTAGCCCTACACATACATTTGGTTCTACAGGAATATTTAAATGACAAGCACAACAATAGCGCCCATTCATTCCTCCATTTCCTGTGCATGTCCTACAAGTATCATCGTGTAAATGGGCACAAAAAATGTACAAAAAATATATTAAATTGAGAGGGAAGACACATTTTACAGCAAAAATCCAGGAATGACGCACAACCTGTGACTTGCACATTGGTTACATGCACTTTTACCCTTCACAGACTGGCCTGTAAAACTTTGTAAGTGTAACCTGACACCCCCCCCCCCCTAATGTCATCAGTCACTGTTGACATCCATTGAACACAAATACACTGTGTAAGTGTCTACATGGAGTGAACATCCCTACAGAGTTACTCTTCTTTTGGACTCAGCAATTGCAATGGGTTTGCACTTAATTTGCATCTTAGCCATGCTGACAGCCTGGAATATACACAGTTAGTAGCCATGTCAGTGGGGAAACTGCACGGGAGCACAATGCTGTAAATTCAAGGGAGGCTAATATATTGTCCCTTTATCTGCCACAAAGTACATATGCTTAAAGTACAATATAATACTGTTTTTCAGGATATTCAACCATTTTAGCTGTCCACATTATGTACAATTACATTCTCTTTTGGGGGTGGGGATGCAAAGGTGCCTTTATGTCATGGCCCTTAAAAATTGATTTTTTATTTTGTATATCTGTTATTTTAGCATCCGCAATGTAGAAGTATGTCATAATATGTGTGGGGTTACATATTCAGGTCAGTTCTGAACAACTTTTAAGAGATTTTACATGCTCTTGCTTCCATGTCGACTCCTTTCCATGGCTGTATTTGGAAAGTTTCCAAATATACTGCTAACATGGACACAGAGTCTACATGACTGCTTTACAGGCTGATGAATTAGTCCACCATTTGATTTGCTTCATTAGCATAAAAATCAGTTACTTATGCTGTAATTTGCATGGCAGAAAAGTTTCTGTATTTGTGTTGAAATACACAGCACTGCATGCCGCTATGTCGAGTTTAATGAAACTTAACCTAGTTGCAGCCGTGTGCACATTGTGCCAAGATGTACACACAGTAAAAATTATCATGTTGCCTTTCATAAATCACCCTCTTTGAGAACCCTTGACTCTTAAGTCATGCATTTGACATCATATAATTTTATTCAGTAAAAGCTCATTTCCATGCATGTTATCAAGAAGTACCTATACATGGCATGTACCCAGATGGCTGATCTGGCACTTTCCTCAAAATCTGTACAGTTTACCATACCTGCTGCATTACAACACAGGTCATTAGTATGTCTGAGCAGAGCAGGGACAACTGGTCGGAAGGACCACCGGCTACTTACACATCTATGATTAACATATCTTGTACAATGTAGTTCTCCATTTGTTGGAAACACTTGACAGCTATGCTGCAAATGTCCATGAATTCCACACAGTATTAGAAAGTGAATCTCAACATCCGATATGTGGATAGAATTCAGAGCCTTCAGATAGTGTTTACAGAGAGATGATTATTCCTCCTGCTAAGCCACTGCCACTACCCATATCTCACAAAATATTTAACAATTTGTGTTAGCAGTTTTAATTTGAAATATAGTATATGGAAACTATGATAAATTATTTATTAGAAATGGATTAATAAAGCAATTTAAATGTTTTTCTAAAAGTACTTGAGATAAAGAAATGTATGTTTTTGCTATACCATCCTTACTAAAACAAAGGTACTATTTTCTGACTTCAGACCCATTGAAGATACTCATTACACACTATACTTTTGAAAGTACTTTGGAGTGACTCCTGATGTCTCCATAACCCAGAAATCATTTTTTGTTCTTTAATTTTGTTCTGCTCGTCTGTTATCTATGCGGCTTCCCCACATCCTCTGTTAACACATTTATTCTCTCTCAGGTATATGGCTTATTCATTTATTGTTGGCAAGGCTTGAGCATAAAAAGAACAGTAACATCACTTACAAATTGGACTGTTTTTTTTTTTTTTGGCTAAGCCTTTTCTCCCTCTGCATGCTTGTTACTATTCAACAATTGATCAGAAATGAGCGTTTGCATTGTACTTCCACTTCACTGCATGACATGATTTTTTTGTCCCTTTCACTCCCACCCTTCTCCCTTGAAGACAATCACTTTCATTAAATCCTTGGTCAACACCATGGATTTTGAAATGGAGCGTGTGGCACTGAGCAAATGACCTGTCACTCCTCTAAACAGAAACAAGAATGATAAACTTCATAATGCCAGATCTAGGAGGTGACATAGCTGCTAAATGAACTCAAGTCACTATGGTTACGTTTATAGCTTTATCCCTCTATACCAAATGTGCTGACAACTCTGACTTGGCATATTAATTGCACTTCTAATATGGTTCTTAACCAACTTAACTAACTTACTGTTTGCTTAACTTGCTCACTGCAAGGCTAGATACTCCTTTGTCAAAAATGTTCGGTTTCCTAAGCTGGAATACATTCTATCCATGGATCCCTTAGTAAACTCAAGAAACATGCATATACTACAAAACAGACTTAATAAATTAAGTCATTTTAATACCCTTTTATATACTAGAACCCATCACTGCAATCTTCTCATTTCTAACCACTCACTTTTATCAACAAAAAAATCACCTTCCTATTTGATGTACTTTAAATTTTCACCACACTTGCCTATTCTTGCCAGATCCTCCCCCCTGTACTAGCACTGCAACAATAAGACATATACAGTTATAACAACCCCCCCCCCATCAGCATCTCAACCACTGAGAGAGAGCTTACCATAAAATAACCCACAGGGCCTGATACTACCTCCATAAATTAGAAATTGCCTTAGCATGGGTAATATTTTCTCCACAATTATTAGTTTGCATCACTTGTTGATACTGGTACGATAATGCTGATTAATATATCTCTATTTATACCTCTTTGAATGAATTAATCTGGCAACCAACAATATTCCTGTTTTTATGTATATAGTCTCAATATATTATTGTAATCACTATGTGTAACATTGTATCTACTTTTGTAGCAATTGATGTTTAATATTTTCTGTATTAATGTTCTTGTCAGAGCTTTTCTCCCCAGACCTCCACTGAAAATGTGCTCTTTAAATCCCAGTAGACTTTCACAGTAAACAAATGCAATAAACAAAAATTAATAAATAAATAATAAATAAATAAATTAATTAATAAATGTGTTGAATGAATGACATGCCTGACCTACATACCTCTCAACCTCTTAGCACAAGACATCTGGGCAAAGCCTAAAATAATGGGGAGACAAAGGCCCCAAAATAGGGACAGATTTTAAATATAGCTCTTATAAACTTAAGGGGGAATTCAATAAAACCTACACAGAGTGATTTTCCATGTAGACGTAGTGGCATGGAGCTTACATGGAAGTAGTATGCTGTGCGATCCAGTAAATGGAGCAGCAGGGTGTGTACATGCGTGTGGACACAGAATTGTCTGTGGCATGCAAATCACTTCATAAGTAGGTTAATTGTATGCAAATGAGGTTGTTTTGTGATCCAGGAAGCAGATAGATATTAGTGCAGATCTCGTGTTGATGTTAGAACTGTACACGGAAAATTTCTGTGTACAAGAAAGTAAAAATTGAACAGGGGCTGTAAAATCCCACTTAGAAGTTCAGAAATGTCATAGTAGGCACATATATGTGCAAAATTCTGCCCTGTGTATCATAAAAAATGCAAACTTATATAATAGAATCAATGGCAAAAACCAAACCACTGCACCAGATAAAGTCCAGACCAGGCTTCAAAAATATAATGCAAGAAATCCAAGCAGGCAAAGGACATGCATTACATAAAACCAAATTATTTATTTAGTAAAAAAATCATTTGGTGTTATGCTGTGTGTGTCCTTTGCCTGCTTGGATATCTTGCATGATATAATATAATGTTTTGTTTTTAATACCCATATTTATTTGAGCAGTGTGTAGCAGCTCACAAGCATGCTGTTATGCAAGAAATAAATATTAAAAACTGCAAACATTAAAAATAAGACGTGAGAATAATGCATGATAGGGCTCCTCGTGGAGTATGTACATTGGTAGATTTCAGTGGCTGCTAAGGAGCCAGGCCCTGGAATAGTGAAGTATTCAGGTTTTTTGCACTGATCTGTATGCAAGTGAGCTGGGGTTATTGAATAGCAAAAATGGGGCACTGTGCCCACATTTAAAATCCGTCTAGCCCCAGAACCATGTTGATGTCCACAAAAGAGCTAGCTGACATCAAAAGGGGGTGTCTCACTATATGTTTAAGTGGATTGGAGCTCAGCAGCACATGTTTGTGTGGCACACCACTCAGCTAAGCAGGGAGTGTGTCAAAAAAAAAGAAATAGCCTGGGAAAGTAAATCTTGTATAAATTAGTGATAAGCCCTATTCCACTGACACTGGGCCATTCAGACTCCCTCAATGATATACCTGGCAGGTGAAATGCATCATAGTTAACCAATCACACAGGATCTATCTGCAGCACACCACTATAAAGTATGCATACATCCTGCAATCTGATTTTTCCCCATAATCTGCACCATTGAAGTACAAACTTAGGAATTTTAACTAACAGAATGCTAGCAGCTGCTGCTGCTCTGCTACATCTGTAAGTACTAGAGGCTGGGGTCAGTGCTGAAGCTGCTGCTGACAATAGGCCTAGACTGAGAAGGAGAAGAGTGTTCAGACCCAGGGTAACCTTCCAAGAGCTACATGAGCTGGAGATTGTAGAGCACTACAGGGTGGACAGGGACATACTACAAGAACTCACCGATCTCTGCCCCCCTCAACTCAGACCCAGAGCCAACAGAGGTGAATGCATCCCAGTGCAAACAAGGTATATGTAGCCCTTAGAATACAGGCTACAGGTACTTTTCAAAGACCAGCTGGGGACATTATGGAAGTCTCACAGGCATCTACATCCAGGATACTGCACCAGTTCCTGGCTGTGATGGAAACACATGCTAGCGAGTACATTTATTTACCTGGCAGCCCAGTGGAGAGGGTCCACAGTATGCATCTCTTCTACCATGTAGCATACTATCCTGAGGTACTGGGTGCCATAGACTGCACTCATGTACACATCAAAACACCACCCGGTGAGGAGGGTCGAGTCTATGTCAACTGCAAGGGGTATCACTCCATTAACTGCCAGGTCATGTGCAATGCCCAAGGCATTACCATAAGTGTGTGTGCCAGCAGCCCTAACAGGTACCATGACTCCCATATCTGGCACACATCATGGCTGTACCAGATGTTTGCCAGGGGGGACATTCCGTACAGCCATCTACTGGGGTATGGTGGCTACGCACTGGAACCGTGGATGACGACACCCATCAGAAATGCACACACACACCTACCAAGATTGCCATAATGAGGCACATGTACAAACTAGGAACATCATAGAGCATGTGTTTGGGCTGCTTAAGTCATGCTTCCGCTGCCTCAGAATATCTGGTGGAGCCCTGCAGTACTCTCCAGCTACATGTGCACATATGTTCACAGTATGTGCCATGCAACACAATATGATCCTGCGGAACAGCTGTGGCAGTATCATCACAGGGAAGGGACAAACCACCCCTCACCAGTGCCAAGGTCCCGACAGCCACACCCACAGGAGGACTCAGAGGAGAAACCCCCTGTAGGCAGACATAGACATGCCCAGTATGCCCTGGCCTTGGCAAAGAGGAAACGCATACATGCACTGACAACCTAGGGTCCTAGAGATGGGCATCTCACTCTGACTCACACACATAGTAAAAAGGATGTCAGCCACACCATACAACCTGTACCTTATCATGTATTGGTTGTGTACTGCATGCATAAGACAGAGTCAGCCCTGAAGCACTGTTATCTCAACTGCTGTGTTCACAAGGTAACTCACTCTCCTTTACAACAAATGTATGGTGTACTAGACCATGGTAGCATATATGTGGACCTGCTGCATGTATGTAAGGGAATAGAGTGGGCTACTGGGATACCTGCAAAGAACTAACAGCTATGTGGGACAACAGGTAGTCTGTCCAATACTCGCTTCCCCATAATATGCATTAGGCCACAAAGCAACAAAACCCACTGCAGTATGTAAGGGAAATGCCTAACAGCGTCGTCATAGGACAGACGCATGACTGTCAATGTTAGAATCTCCTACCCCCAACACAGCCAAGTTCCCATACAACTGCAGTAACAGTATGTTTGCAAGGATATAGCAGAAGACCACACAATCCTAGGGCTGCCCCAGAAAACCTGGCTACATGTTTTAATTCTACAATATGCAGGAGTCAAAGTGTATGTCTGAATGCTGTTGATAGTGTCAGGAATTGAACTTCACTTTCTGGTGGCTGGTGTGGCTCAGTGGGCTAAGTACATTATCATTGTTGATGGTGTTCATGTTTCATAGCTGCCTACACCTACAGTTTTTCATGTGCGGTACTCCTATGGTAGGAGTCCTACAGACTGTCAATATGTCATTATCTGTTACTGCAAGAAAGCTAGACAAAGCCAAAGACAATGGAGGAACAGTGAGCCACAGCTATGGAGATTACACGTGCCCTGAGTAACCTAGAAGGTGGCTACTATAACAGCAGGATGTAACAAGTCAGAGTAGCAGCAGGATGTAAAGGCCATCATGTAACTGTGTCAGTACTTACAACAATGCAGTGGGCACCATTTGGTAGTATATCACCAAAAAAACACATCTGTCTCAGGGGCAGAGCAGACATATGGGGAGGAACGCTGGACATCCTGCAAAACATGTACAGTCAGAGGCGTGACATCTGTAACCCTGTGTGTGTGGTGTCACATAATGCACCCCAGTCACAGCATATCTACAACCACAAATACAGCCATGAACAGGAGTGGGACAAAGGTCCACATATAAGGACAAGGATTAACTAGTGGCCAAACAAATGTAGAAAGTACAGATTAACTTGTGACCAGACAAATGTAGAAAGTACAGAGAATAACACGTCATGCAGTAGCATGGGTTTCCTGGTGTGTATGGAGTCAATAACTTAAATGTTTGTCATCAGTTCCTAACATCAGTCTGTAATGATTTGGTACCAGAAAATCATACTGCTATGTAAAACATACCAGACATATGCAAAACCCTG
>NC_056735.1:1933521198-1933576198 GCF_019279795.1 Protopterus annectens | reverse complement strand
AGGACCATGTGCCCCTGACCTGCCATGTCATGCTGTGGACAGCACCCTCCCTTCTGTATTGCTGGAGGTACTGCCACTATGGGAGCATGAGTGCACACGGCCACATGGACTTTCAGTGGATGTTGTTGCTGAACTACGGCCATGTGTCCAACACCCTACTCCCACCACAAGTTCTAGCACAGACAGTGTGTGGTCAAGAACTGACAAAGTCTCACCCCACTGTCTGTCCACTACATCAGGAGTCGATTGTTGTAGGAGGGAGTGAGAGAGCCAGAGCTGTGATTTAAGTCACAGCAGGCAGAGTTGAGAGGCATGCCTGTAGCTGCTGGACAGCAGACTATCACCGCCTACTGTTGTAATCCTTATTCCCTATAACACCATCCTCCCACCGCATCCCATTATATGAGGATTTGTATTACTAACCTGGTAGAGTGATGTAATTTTTTTGTGCACAAATCCACAAAAAATGCTTCCAAAATCACAGTCTGTCTTGGTAGAGCAAGGTACAGACCAGTTTTACATAGGCAGCTGCTTGCCTTTTGTAGGTAATGCTCAATAACAGGTGTTTGCCTGTGCACCAATCTGTGGCTCAGAGTTGCTTATTGCATCCAGAACAGCTGGATAGCACTTTCATTAGCCAATGACATGGCACAACATGCAATATTTAAAGGCTTCATCTAGGCCTTTGCCCCTTTCTTAGTCTTGGAGATGGACATTAGTGAGGTGTGGAGGCTACAACATTGCAAATGGTAGGTACAACTACTGTCCACTGTTGAGATTTAAGAGGTATGTCCACCGTTTTGCATGCTATGTTTGGCCATTGTCAAATTACTTTGTTATTATCTGGCAGTTCAGTGTTAAACATTATGGGTTGAGGTCAGTAAGGGGGAAGTGACATGTGAGTGTCAGATGTCATACCCATCAGAATATGCATGCTGTTGCTGTTGCTGTAGCTGCTAGTCTATCTGTTCTGAATGTTTGTAGGGGCAGACTGTGACACATGTTCTTTTTGCTTGACCTTTGTCCCCACCCTTTTATGTATGGGTGTTGTGTGGATCCCTTGTTCTAGGGGGTTGTGAGGTATGGTAGCTCTGTGGTAGGTGGCTTAGCATGCAGCTGCAAATGTTGCAGTCTGCAGCTGGTACTTTTTGCCTAGGACTCATAGTGGGGAATGTGAACACTTTTGAAGACAGCAAGCTGTATGTATAACTCTGGGAGCAGTGTCAGTTCTGTCTTTACAGCACAGCAAGGGAGAGGGTACCCATAACAGTCCTGTTGAGGCATGTGGTTAAGGAACATCTGTTAAGTAATAGTGCCAATCAGAGAGTAGGAGGCAAGATATAGGGAGGCTATATGAATATGTGCATTGTGTCAATACCTACAGGCCTTTGACTTGCTAACATGGGTTGCAGTTAATTGAGCAGCAGCAGCCTGTTTTGGTGAAAATTGCATGACTCAGTCATTATTTGCTATATTCACAAGAATGTAACTGAAGTGCAATGCACTGGATTCAAACACAAGACTGTGAGTGGAAAAATGTACTGCATACAAGACATTTAACAAACTGAGCTACTGAGTCTGTGCTGCAGCAGGTGCATTTGCAAGATATATTGGTATGCATACAGTCTGTGACACCGAAATTGCATTAACATGTGTTTTCTGATGGGTATGCAGTGTGACAATGAAATTTTTGTCATGATCTTCTAACTTCAATCTTTAATGGCTTGCCAGTACTTTAGCAGACACATATGTTTTTGTGAAAAATGTGCCAAACTTAGGGGGCACAACTGTGGACATTCTGCAACAGTCTGTACAGTTGACAGCTATACCTGTGACCCCAGGCTTCATGTACATCCATTATTAGTAATGTGGCTGTGAACTGGTGTAGTGTCTGCATCACAGTCCCAAGTACACTAACAATGTCCTCATTATATGTACTTGCAGTGTGTCAGTGGCAATCAGGATATGTTGGTGAAAACACCTATTTTACTTGAGAGCTAAGTGGCCTTGTGGCTAATGCAATGTGCTGTAGCTGCCAGGCACTCATGTTCGAGACGTGGCAAGTGTGATTGTTTTGCAGATGCACATACTGGCAAAAACACATAAGACACTTTTAAGCAGTTTTAAGCAGGTTTGCATGGCATGCCATGCCACTTATCTCTGGGTAAAACCGATGGTAATTATTAAAAAAGAAAAGAGAGGTAATAAGAAAGTGCTGAAATGGGAGCATTGTGGTGGGGAAAACATACTGAAAGGCAGGTAGGGATGTGAAGAACAGGTGTAGGAAAGGACCATAGCTCTCCATTTCTTCTACAGCAACAGCTGTGCAGGTTGTAAAGAATTTATAATTTGAGTCTCACACCCCAGAGAGAGGGGTGAGGGCAACATAATTGTTTTGATTAATTCATGTAATAATTAATTGTGTCGAGTGGATGTGGGTGTGAAATGGAGAGCAATTTATAGGGCAATATTTTTTTTGTAGGACGGTTGACTATTTTTTAAGGAGAGGGTGGAATGTTGGGGAAGAGATATAGGTATGTGTTGGGAGGTAAGCTGGGTAGGAGAGATTGCATTTGCATACAGACAAGACAGCATACAGGGGCAGTGTGTGACACATGATGGGGTAAACACCTTGGACGGGGAGGGCGTTCTGGAATCAGAGATCCGTGTGCCCTCAGATGGTAGCAGAGTGACTGATCCCCCACCCATTGGCAGTCAACACTGCTCTTTCACTACCCCAAAGGTGGCTGTGTTGGAGGCTAGCCGCCAGAGCCACCTTGCTCCCTCCAGGTTGGCCAGTCTGCTCTCAATCCAGATCAGGCAATTCTCGTAACCATGATGCACTATCCTGTGCACCATCACTGGTAGGTGATCCTGGGTGACAACCCCCATTCGACCCCCCACTCCTGGGGGTGGACAGACCCCATCCCCTGATGTCGTTCCAGTTCAGAGCAGATGTAATACTTGATTTCATGAATAACAGTCCAAATTGCACACACATTGCACAACACAGCTATATTAGGGGTGACTTTATGTAGTTATTCTTATATTTTCAATTCTTTATTGCAGAACACTTTATATTATGCAGGTGTTGCAATACAGCTGTAATTACACAATTAATGCAGTAGAAACTTTATTTCCTAAACATTACCAGGTCTCATGCTTTCATCTTTACTGAGTTATATGTGGCATTACTCACTTATTTCAGTCCAGGTCTATGATGACATTCATTGCAGTGCAATCAAAACTGTATACACCTAATGGCAGTTAATAATTTACTCTTTCTTGCTTATATGACTATAGATTGCAAGTTACGTCTCTCTCACCACACTCATAGTGCAACATGGTCAGATGCCCTGCATGGGCCTGTAGGTTGTGAGCTCTCTCCTCTGCAGCTGTGGGGAGAGAAACACACTATTATGCTTACCTGTCTATCACACATTCAGATTACGTATTGGCAAAGCAATACTAACAGTACTTACAAACTTGTGGGACATTCCCATCTCAAGCATACTGGAACCAGGTGTCCAGAAGTTCCCTCTTCCATCACTTCAGATTGTCATAATGATGATGGACCTGCTCACCTGTGTGGGTGATACCTGTTGCACTGGTGAGATCATGTGCCAGACGGTCTCAGGCTTCTGACTTATATTCTGATCCCTAGTACTGGCTCTGCAGCAGTAGGACATAATGCTATTTCACAAGGAGTCCAACCTTGACCCCGGACTCCAGAATGCCCCACCACTGTGCCTGGAAGTGCACACCCTCTCCAACACCTACCATAGTTCCTGCCAAGTTTAAATTCCAACTGGTTCTGCTGTATTCCTACCTGTTGTACTTAAATAAGCCTGTTTTCCCCACACTTTACTGCCATTGGGCAATTTTTAAATATGCAGCGCGCCACTTAGCACTGCACAAACCTGCTGAGCTTAGCTAATCAGTGTTTAAACTGACAAATACTTAGCACTGCTTAGCAGTGCACAAATCCACTCAGCTGAGCCTTGCAGTTCTTAAAATGGCCCTGCTTAGCAGTCTGCAAACCAGTGTTTGGCATTGCTTGGCTCAGCTTGGTGGATTTTAGCTGAGTGCAGCAAAGTAGCATTTTAAAAATAATTAGCATAATTTTAATTTACATAAAAGCTTAATAACCCTTCCCTCTATCCAAACCCTGCTCATACTACACATATGGCTGTCAGTCTATCCATTTGACTATGTGGATGCATAGAATGCTGCTATACTTTTAGATATAACTCTCAGCTATGTTTAAGAACTGCTGCGCACAGCACTGTGCCACACAAAGACGCTAAGCTATGCTTAAACTTGATCTTTGCATTCATAATTAAATGCATATGGTTTCTATTTTTACATGTTTGGCACCTGTCCATTGCTTCATGCCATGCTGTGCCATGCAAACATAAAAAAAAAAAAAAAATAAAAATTAAAACTTTATTACATATCCATACATTGGTATCAGTCACTTTGACAGTGCAGGAGGGGTGCTACTCATCTCCGGACCCAGTAACACACTCCCGACACTAATTAAATAACCGTGTTACATGGCTCTCCCTCAGTAATGTACCTTTATTAATATTATTGGCTCGCTACTGAGGTGTACCACATACATGGACATGGTACCTTCTCCGTAGTCTTTACACTATGCCTACACCAATTTTATTAAATCCCCAGGTTAGAAAGTTGCTAGAACATCTGTGTTAGCATGCATTTCCCTGAAGGATACGAAGTCTGAGACTCAAATGTATATCATTATTGAATGACTTCAATTATCAGTGATTTGCCAGAAAACTACAACTTTTTGATGAACAGGTCAAAAATAAGAGGCAAAAATCTCGACATTCTGTGAAAATTTGGACAAATGAGAGGTATGCTGGCCTATGTACTCCATTCTCTACTATGTAAATGTTTTAGTAGTGCATTAATTCTCTTTGACTTCTACCTGCTTTCCCTTTACTGTTTTTTTCTTAAGTCTGTCCTGCTATGTCTTACCTTACAAACTTTATCTCAGACTGTTGGTAATATTTTCCTTTCATTTATCTTAAACCTTTACAGTCTGCACTAATCTGTATTTATTTCTCAAACTGTTCAGTACTCATGTTTCAGCCTTGAAAGGAATAGCATCAAATATGAATAGTAGTGTAACTTATGTGTCATTATGAGGTCATGAAAGTCTACATTAATGTTTCTTACCTTAGTTATTAACATAATTCACAAACCTTTTTTCACAATCAGACATATTAAAAATACAATGCATGTATGCACTTTAATTTTGTTTTTATTTACTAATGCATATTGGGATTTATATAGTACCACCCTCCTTACCCTGTTCTTGAGATATTCTACCTTTGTCTTCCAACTGCTCCCTACTAACTTCTTCATCCCGTGCAAGTTCTTCCTGTTGAACATTATACATAACACAAAACTGAGAACATCATTTCTGTTATTACTAATAACTTTTTACTGTATAATCATAGGCACCTAAATCAACACATTTGTACGTAACTAGAACTGGATAGTTGTTTTGTTATTCTACACATATTGTATTGAAATCTATTCCTCATGTATTTTGTCGTACTCTCACTGTAAGGTACACCACTGCTCAAAGTATATTTGTCTAGCTATACTACTGTATTCTGGTAAGTTTTGTATTTCTGTAATTTAATATTATTTGTAAGTTTTGTATTTTTGTAATCTCTGTATTTTTGTAGTTTTGCAGTCCTGTGGAGCTTTTATTCCCCGGCATCTTCTGAAAATGGGCCATCAGCCCAGTCAGACTATCCTGGTAAACAAATGTGAAATAAAAAAAATAAAATAAATAAAAATATGCATTTTCTTTATAAAAAAAACTTTCCTTAGCTACCTTGTAAGAAGCATTAAAATAACATTTTTCATTCATTATGCTCAGATTCAAATTTGTAACACTTGATTCATTTGAAAGCAATAAACAACCTTTAGATTTATATATTCTTACACAAGTGAATCCTGATGAAGTTGTTCTCAAATGAGTACTGCAGAAATCAGCAAACACAGGCAGAAGGCAACTGGCTGTAAGACAACATCCTGAAGCTCCTTTGAGCAACACTAACTAGAAAATACTGAAAGGGATTATTCCTTAAAAACAATAATTTCTGCCATTGGTTGCAATGAAGAGCAAAATATATTTGTGTGACTGTGTGTAAATGTGTGTGTGTGTGTGTGTGTGTGTGTGTGTGTGTGTGTGTGTGTGTGTGTGTGTGTGTGTGTGTGTGTGTGTGTGTGTGTGTGTGTGTGTGTGTGTGTGTGTGTGTGTGTGTGTGCGTGTGTTTATATTTGCGAGATTCCTTAAAAAATTCAGTTTCTGAAAATTGTTTTATACATATATACAAAACACACAGACAAATACTATGCTCTTGAAGGTAAGCACTGCAAAACACATGCTTCCACAATTTACTATTCACTTATAATACAATGGTCAGAGTAAAATATTAATTTTGAATGCTAACATCTTTTCTTCATCAACAAATACCTTCATATTTTATAGAATAAACATTTCATCAGCTTTATATGTAAAAAATCCATAGCCAGTGTGAAGATATGTGAAGGCTGCCAGCCTAGCTAGCTAGCTAGAATTTTGTAGATAATTATGTCATTTGTAAATATTAATATATGCCACAGGCTGTTCTCTTAAATGGAAGAAAATTGTGTTAAATGCTGAATGTCAAAAATGTAACAACAGTGCACTCTGCTGGAAGAAAGCTGATAAGTCAAGCCCTGTATGACTGTTTGATCTCAAACTTGGAGCCGTGATGTCTGAACAAGCAGATTCTTTCTATTGTTTTAAGACCAGAGTTAATTGCTAGATTTTATATATACATAATGTCTTTAATTACTGTGGTTTCCTGACCAGGTGCAAGATTAAAGCTATGTTAAACTCTAAGTTTCTGTTAGCCTAGAAAAAACAGAGAAGTGTCAAGAATGGTGTAATGTAAAGCAGTACTGTATTATCAATTTAAGGACAGAAAGAAAATAGCATTTTAGATATTGTCTAAAGCTGACAACAACTCACCAGTACTCTGCTTTGTTCTATATGTAATTTTATTTAGAACTGTGATTGCTCTTAGATATATATATATATATATATATATATATATATATATATATATATATAGACAGAATCTTAAGTTTAGTCTAGCTGTTTTCTGTATTGATGTCAGAACTATTCCACTGTATTATTTTAAGCATTTTACTGTGATCTCTGAACTCTTGACTAGCACTGTGTAGTAAGTATTATCTTGTGTTTTTATTATTTATTATTGAATATTTTGAAACCTTTCAACTGTGTGTTTTGTGTAGAGATAATTTAAGCTCTAGAGTAAATTGCACATATATAGTGATAATGTCCAAGCCACTCCAGTAGCTTTAGCCCTGGGTCACACTTACTATTTGTATAATAATACTGCACAGTAATGACTGGGCACCCTTTGGTAAGGGCCTTTTTAGTAGCTGATATTAGTGGTTGGTGGCAGCTGTTACTACCTTATAGACTGGCAGGAAGGGGCATAGCTGGAGTACCTGTGGCAGCCTTCCCCAGTAGTGTATGTGTGGCTGTATTTAACTCATATATTAAAGAGTGTGTGTGTGTGTGTGTGTGTGTGTGTGTGTGTGTGTGTGTGTGTGTGTGTGTGTGTGTGTGTGTGTGTGTGAGAGAGAGCTACTTGGGTAGGGACACGAAGCACTGGTTGGACAGAGAGAAGCTGGAGGTTTTAGCTTGACCACTAGGCTGATAGCTTTGCAAGTGGGGAGTCTTATTGGGGATCTGGAGAGAAAGGGAGAAACCAGCCCCAGACTGATTGATCTCTGTGTGGTCTTAAGAGAAATTGTACCTTACTGTGTGAGTATTTGTTATCCTTCCCAATGTGGATGCCCCTCACTGGTGTTAGTTGTGAGGATTGAGGCTCCTTGATTACTGGGCCAGTGTACAGGCATCACAGCCAGGATTCAATAAAGCTTACATGGCCATGGCAAAATTCTAATTCAGTAAGCACTGTGTAGAAGAGAGCACCCTGTGAATACCAGTTAACACTGTGGCATGCTAATTGGCTGCATAAGCAGCCAATTAGCATCCAAATCAACCAGGGAAACAGGCGGAAGTGATTCAACAATGTTGAAAGCAACCACATAGATTCTGTGCTGGTGTTCCATCTATATTTCAAAACTTTTCGAATACAGCCACAGAACTAGTCTACACAGCATACATTTCCTAAGGTTACCACCCATCTCTCTTTGCTAGGGGCAGTCACTCTTTGGGCAGTTGTGTCCTGTGAAAAATACTGAAAAATCACAATTGTCCTGAGATTTTAAGCTAAAACATATTTCCAAAGATTTCTTTATTAGTTGCATAAAACTCTTATTCTATATCTGAAACACCTAAATATTATATGAAATAGCATACGCAACTTAAATGCTACAAGAATAAGCTTTTATTTTTGGCAAATAATGAAGCTCTGTCCTTTCCATTGATTGTGGGTATGGTTTGTCCTGCAAAATCTCATGTTTCTACAAAAAATCTCCCACTTTGGGCATTTAAAAAGGTGGCAACCCTAACCTCTCAACCTCTTAGAGCAAGAAATCTGGACAAAGCCATTAATAATATGGGGACAAAAGGACCAGATCCATGTAAAGATGTTCATATCGTGTAGGCACTCCGGCAGTGTTTCTGTTTATGGGATGGAAATTGTGGTTGCTTACATCATTAGGTAGGTGTATCAGGTTACACTTACATGTTTCATGTAGGTCTGTCAAGGATGGAAATGCAAGTAAGCAGTGCACAATTCAGAGGTTCTGATTCATTAACATCCAACCTCCTCTTCATTCATTTGCAAATTGTGTTTTCTCTGTCATGTTTTTAGTATTATTCAGTATAAAAGAAAAAAGGGAGAAATAGTTGAGATGAAGAAAGCAATATATGGCATACACAGTAGAAAATGGTAGCACACATGTGATATGTCTACATAGATCTGGATTTCAACTCTCACTCCAATGCACTTTCAGAAAACAGGATGGGTGCCTTATTCCTCTTTGCCACACAAACAGCTTTGAAGCAAAGAACTGGTCATTCATCACCCTGCTCATTCATCACACCAACTGCAACAGAATTTACACTGATAACAGATCATAAGCCATCGGGGGTGTTGGCCTAATGGTTAAGATAATTGTCTTGCAGACACAAGTTGCAGGGTTTGATTCTCAAATGGGTTAATTGGCTAAGCTTAAATCTATGAACCTATTTATTATTATTATATTTGGATGTAGTGTGCTTAATGATCACACACACACTGTTATGATTATTGCTTGCAAATTTGCAGTTCTGTCTTAACTTTCTGTGTTTCCTGGTCCTGCTTCAGCTATCTAACCAGTACTCTGAGACATGCAGTCTGTAAGCCATGCTATATAATTCCCCTTAAAACGCGTGAGGATATTAACTGGCAATAATATGATATGCATTTGGAAACAACTGAAGAGCAGGTTAAATGGAACAAACAAGCATAGACTGCACTTTTGGGGGGGCAAAGGTAAGTTACTGTTATGGCACAAAAAAAAATGTTGGTCTTGTTACTGTCCTTGTTTTGCATCCTGCCTGTCATTTCATCTTGTTAGGGTTGCAAAGTCAGAAACTGCAATGTGTATCATTACTTTCTAACTTCTCTCTTCAATGATTTTGCAGTACAAACCTATGCTGCTAAACTGAGGGCAAGCAGTGATCAGCAGTACTTTTGAGAAGTATGACTGTGTGAAACTTTGATTCCTGAGGCCTACTACTTACTAATGGACATATATACATCAAATAAGTCTCTGTTGTCACATGTTAACAGTAATGTATGTAAAAATCTCCCACCTTTTACTCGCTTACTGTAACGGGTGATGAAATACAAGGATATGCCATAATATCATTAAAGAATGCAGTCAAGGTTCAGGACTTACCTTGCAAATGCAGCAGATGACACAGTTTTAGTTCAGGACTGACTCAGTCTGATGCATGCAGTGCACAGTCAAAATATGGGGAGTTAAAGGTTATGGCAGTTGCCTGGCATCAATTTTACTATGTGTATGTGAATGGGAGAAAGGTATTAGGCCCCTAGGTGGTCAGTGAATGTGCTATGTCTTGTCTGTTAGCCAAAGAAAGGGCATACTGAGCACACCTACATCTGCCTCCAGCCACAGTAGCTGGTATTTCCACCTCTGAGTCCCCCTGTGACTGGCTGTGGTGGCCTAGGCATTGGAATGCGGATGTGTGGCCCTTCCCTTTGCTAATCCTGCTGCAGCTGTTTCCACAGGATTAGATTGTGGAGCATAGCACATATCATGAGTATTTGTGTACATGTGCATGGATTATACTGCAGGGCTCAACTAGCACCAGAACCATGACTACAGCAACCCAAACACGTTGCCTATGATGTTTCTGGTTTGTGTGTATGTGCCTCATTATAGTGCTTTTCCATCGCTGTGTGTGCATGTCTGATGGGTGTCATCATACATGGTTCCAGTGCATAACCAGTATCCCCCAGTAAATGGCCCTGTGGAATGTTCCCCCTAGCAAACACCTGGTACAGCTGTGATGTGTGCCAGATATGGGAGTCATGATAACTGCCAGGGTTGCCAGCACACACATTCAACAGAATTCCCTGGGCATTACGCATAACTTGGCAGTTGGAGTGGTATCCCTTGTGGTGCTTGTGGATTCTACACTGCTCACCAGGTGGTATTTTAATGTGTACAGAGTGCACTCTATGGTTCTCAGTTCTTCAGGGTAGTGTGTGATCCAGTAGAACTGTCATACATTGCTGGACCTCCCCTCAGAACTACAGGGAAAACATATGTGCTCACTGGCATGTATGAACATAGCATCCAGGAACTGGGGGAGGATCCTGGATGCTGATGCCTGTGACACATTCATCATGTCCACAGTTGGTGTCTGAAAGGTACCTTTATTGAATATTATAAGAGTTACACATACCTTAGTTTCCACTGGGATGAGTTCCCCTCAGTTTGCTCTGGCCCTGAGTTGAGGGCAGCAGAGATCAGAGAGTTCTACTAAAGTGCCCCTGTCCACTCTGTAGTGGTCTACAATCTCCAGGTCATGTAGCATCTGAAAAGTTACCCTGGGCCTAAACACCCTTCTCCTTCTCAACCTAGGCCTATTGTCACCATCACCAGCAGCATTGGCTTCAGCCTGTAGCACATACATATGAAGCAAAGCTGCAGCAGACCATAGCCGTGTCTCCTTTTAAAATTTTCTTCTCTCTACTCCAATGGTATTGAAGTATTCAGGAAGAAAAAAGGAGGCTACATGGATACTTTATAGCTTGCTGAATAGCTCCACAGTGCCAAAGTGATTGATTAACATGCATTTCAGCTGCTTATGGTGTCATTTGCATCTATGAAACACAGACAAAGGCAGATGCAATCCATTAATAATCTATACCATTCTAATAAGGCAAATGTGTATCTAGCCAAACTGATGGTAAGGAGAGTTATATATGTGTGGAAGACTTTAAAATGCTTTTTCTTCAGGATATATATGTATAGTGTTAGAAAAATATGTATCTGAACATGTATAAAGTGCTAGTTTAAAAGCAAATAGTATATAATGCATTTTATTCTATTTACAATATGGCAATAAGAATGATTTTACATGCAATTGCTTGAAGCTTTGGAGCTGCAGTGTATTTGAACTCTGACCCTGGCAGTAGCCATCTCAGCAAGCTTATGTTTTTCACTAATGATTATCTGCTGGGTCAGGAAAATTAAATGTATAAAGCATTGAATATTCTTATTCCTTCCTCTGAGATAATTGACCTTGTGAATGTATCAGAGATAAGACACAGCTGCTAAAGTAAAGTTACAAGAAGAACAGAGAAGACTGAACCAACTATTGTATTCAAGCAAGCCTGAGACCTTGAAAGAGTAACATTTACAGAAAGACATTATAACGAACCAGGTGCTTTGCAAGGCTGTATTATTCCCATGGGAAAACTTTTAAAATGTATAATGTCAGCTTTTTCTTATGAATAGAATATTGTAGACCATAGTGATGTAGGTGCCCTGTGACTAATCACGTCAGTAAGGTGGGCACAGCTTGAATGTAAGACTATATAAAATTGTGTATTTCCTGCATCTTGTCAGACAAAACTCTGTACTTGTATGGTTTTTTGCCTCCTGGTGTACACTAGTAAACTTTTGCATCTGAGCCTCCTGTGTTGTTATCATTTGTTTTTATTTAACAGTTTGGTCCTTCGGACTGGAATTCCCTTGGTAAGCTGCAGATCAGAGTGTATCGGTGGTCGAATACTGTGCAGGAGAAGTTACCAAAATGGTTCTTCTTGAAACACAAAGACCTCCGACTGAATTGTCGTCTTGAGAGGCTGGCCACTTTCTGATCTGCAGCCGAAGAGCGGTCTCGAACTGGTCGACCCAGGAGGCTCAGGTAGGAAAATATAAAAGAATAAAACAACTTGTGCATTCGGAGCTACTGAGCCTTATTGTGAGCTGTTGTGAGTTGCTGTACTACTATTTCTTAAGTGGAGCCTGCTTCCGGACCATTTTGCTTGGTTTGTAGGAAAATATTTGCCTTTTTTCTGTTTTAGATCAGGGACTAGGTTACAGTAAATGTCATTGTCAGAGATTTGTTATACAGATCAGGGACAAAAAGAAAATTACTGTATATTTTGTTAGAGACCAGGGAAACAGAATAAGGTAGGCTGTTATTCTAGATAAACTGTGTAAGGAACTGAAATACCACGTGGTGAAAAGGGTTACGTAACATTTTTTTAGAATGGGAAATCAGTGCACTAAAAATCGCGAGATCCGCCCCTAACTGATGACGCAAAATATATGCAATTACAACGGACTGATAATGTAAGGTATTATACAAAATGGGTTAATAAATACGGATTTGATGGTAAATTAAACAAGATTTCATTAGTTAAACTTTAAAACAGCTTAAATCTGACGCAGAAGGTCAGGCAAAAAAAACAACAGCGATTAGGCATTCCTCAAGCACACAGGTGGATTGAGGAAGTAAACCAAAGGGAACAGAAAACTAAAAATGCAAAAACATTATTTTTAGACAAAGAGGATAATAATACAGTAATAGCGACGGCCCCTCCCCCTCCGCCCCCTCCAATGCCTTTTTCAGGATATGAAGCAGGAGGACAAGCTGATCCACCTCCACGTTATCCTGGAGTTACAAAAGTACTAAAACCATTTGTTAGAGATCCTATTGAAACTAGGTCCTGGACACGTAAAACACTTGGGGACACAGACTTATATCAAATAGGGAAAAATACACTAGAAGAGAGTGAGGAAGAAATCTGTCCACTGATCAAGGTACCAAATCCTCAGGCAGGACAGGAAGGGCAGGACCCAACTCTTCTAGTATATAGACCATGGACACCGGAAGATATTCGGAAAGCTACAGAGGGAATCCCTCATCCAAAAGTTAATTACACAAAGTTTTTACAAGATTTACAAGGTATGAGACTAAGTTACCACTTGAATGGGGAAGAAGTAGAAAAGGTAGTTAGACAGATTGTGGGTCCAGACTGGCACATGATTTGTGGCACC
Source organism: Protopterus annectens (assembly GCF_019279795.1). Taxonomy (NCBI): domain Eukaryota; kingdom Metazoa; phylum Chordata; order Ceratodontiformes; family Protopteridae; genus Protopterus; species Protopterus annectens. Next base: position 1,933,562,581 of record NC_056735.1, on the reverse strand, counting down.
TGGAATCCTCGTAATGCAGAGCTTAAACCACTCCCACATAGTGACGCAGAATTAGACAACAGAGTGAAAGGTCTTTACAGACCGAATTTCTGAAAAATGGAAACCTAGAGCAGATTGGACTTGCATTAATCAATGCATACAGCAAGAGAATTAAACTGTAGATGGGTACTATGGTAGATTATTGGAATGTTTCAATAACCATAGTGGTATGGCTATTCCTGAAAATCAGACACATGATACCTCGTATGAACAGCAACTGAAAATGCGTTTTGAAAGGTTGCATTGCACCTATCAGTAGCTTTATTACAAAGCATATGATAGATCATCGAACAAGTAGGCTACAAGCCTTACTTGAATATGCCAGACATGCTGAAAGACACTTTAATAGTAAAAAGAAAAGAAGACACAGGTCTTCACAGCTGAAGACGGAGCAGAGGTCTTTGTAGTACAGTCAGGTAAAAGGGTAAAAAATACCCAGGCAAATTGACAATCTGACAAAAGGTCAGAAGATTTTGAAGAGAGAAAAAAAAGAAAGGTGAGTGCTTTAAGTGCAGCAAGAAAGGACATTTAGCAAGGGATTGCAGGCTAAATAAAAAGGTGACTGCAGAAAATAAAGGTGATGAGGACTGACTATATGATAGTGATGAAAATCAGAAATCATTAGGGAAGGAAAACAAACAAAGGGCAAACGTAAATGTAGTGGAAGGAACAGAGGAAGTGCAAGCAGATGTAGAGGATGAAGAAAGTGAAATTTTAGATTTGGCATTACTGAGCTTGGAGCTCTATTTGGCAGACACAAAACCGGAAGTTACACTTCTGGTGGAAGGAAGGGAAGTGAAATTCTTGTGTGACTCAGGAGCATCACGAACTTTGATACACCCTTCAAAGTTACCAGAATATTCTGAATCACCTGACTATATATTAGTGAAAGCAGCAAATGGACAGCTATATAGGGAACCACTCTCCCATGATATATCAATAACTGACCCTGTTTCAGGCATGACTCAGAAAAGTAAAATTGTAGTTTCTGCAAAATGTCCAGTAAACTTACTGGGAAGAGATCTTATGCAGATATTTGGCATAGCGGTAGTCCCCACTATGCAGGGTATGGAAGCACAAAGACAAATGGATACTTTTGTGGTGCGACCGGAGGGTGAAACCTTTTACTGGTACAGCCAGGACCTAGTTACTACTGGTCCAGGGGCAGTAACTGGAGAACTGATGAATGTAGCCATCAGTAAGGCCCCCTCCCTTGACACTGACCAACAGCATTTGTTACATTGTACTCTATACTACTGTAGCATGCCAGGACCTGATAAAGAATATGAGCAAGAGTTGTTCAAAAATCCTGCTAACAGATTAGTATTACGAACCTTGTATTGGGATACTGAGGGAAACAGTGTGGTAAGCTGTTCACTACCTCAGGAACTCATGACACTGTACAAATCTAATAGACTACCACATGTCAGCTTGACAAAGAATAAGGATGTGAGATGGGCAGACTTAGAAGAAAAAGTAACAAGATGGGAAAAACAAACTGATTTAAAATTATCAGAACAGGGAATACAAAAACAGAAATTGAATTGGCTAACACAGACACATCCAGCTGTGAAGACAGCTGATTAGCATTCTTATTAGAAGAAGAAAAAGCCTTGTGTGATATACCAGAGATTCTTTGGTCAACAGGCAAATCAGATGTAGGACTTATTCAAACAGCAGGACCAGTAACTATTACACCAAAATCAGCATTTAGACCACAAAAAAGACAATACCCCTTGAGGAAAGATGCAGAGCAAGGAATCAAGCCTATAATAGCAGCATTACTCAAGGAAGGAGTACTGATAGAATCTCTTGACTCACCATGTAACACCCCTCTATTTCCTGTTAAAAAAGCAAACGGGGAATGGCGGATGGTACAGGATTTACAAGCTGTAAACAATGCAATAATACCCAGAGCACCTACGGTGCCAGACCCACACACTTTGTTGAATGATTTAAAACCACAACAGAAATATTTTACTGTGGTAGATATAAGCAATGCTTTCTTTTCAATACCTATACATCCTGATAGCCAGTATTGGTTTGCATTTACATTTCAGGGTAAAAGATATACCTATACTCGGTTACCGCAGGGATATTGTGAAAGTCCAACGATATTTGCACAAGAAATGGCAAGCAACCTGGCAGGGTTTACTCCACCAGGAGGTAGTCAGATTCTACTTTATGTAGATGACATCTTGCTAGCAGCCCCTACCCAGCATCAATGCAGGGAAGATACGATAGCATTATTGAAATTTTTAGCAGCACAAGGACACAAAGTAAACAAAAGTAAGTTACAACTTTGGAGAAAACAGGTTAGATACCTAGGATATGTAATATCCAATGAAGGTAGAATATTAGACAAAGACAGAAAAACAGCGATTTTACAGGCACCCAAACCAGCAACCAAGAAGGAAATGATGTCCTTCTTGGGAACGACTAATTTTTGTCGAAGCTGGATATCAAACTATGATTTAGAATCTGCTCCACTGGCTGATTTAATATATAAAACACCAATGGCAGCACAAGATGTATTACAATGGACACCTGAAGCAGAAACAGCTTTCTGCAGACTAAAACAATTGATAGCTTCATCACTAGTTTTAGGACTTCCAAATTACCACAAAAGATTTTTTCAGACCGTAGATTGTAAGCAGGAATACATGCCGTCAGTTTTGACGCAACAGCATGGGGATAAGCAACGCCCCATAGCTTACTATTCATCACAGTTAGGTCCAGTGGCACGATCATTGCCTCACTGTGTGCAAGCAGTAGTCACAGCTGCAATGGCAGTACAGGCTTCGGCCTCAGTGGTGTTGTTCCACCCTCTCACATTGAGAGTGCCTCATGCAGTCGCGATAATTTTACTGCAAGAGAAAATAGCATATCTATTTCCTGCTAGACATCTTTCATGTATGACCATACTGCTGAGCCAACCTCATATGGTAATTGAACGTTGTACAACATTAAATCCATCAACGTTACTTCCAACTCCTGTGGATGGCACACCGCACAGTTGCCTGCAGGAAATTGAGCAAATAACTTTGCCCAGACAAGACCTCACTGATATGCCCTTAGATGATGCCGAGGTGACATTTTATGTAGACGGTTCATGCAGAAAGGGTCCTACAGGGAAAAATCTAGTAGGGTATGCAGTAGTCACAGATACAGAGATTTTAGAAGCCCAACCCTTACAGCATAACCTGTCTGCTCAAGCAGCAGAACTGATAGCCTTAACACAGGCTTGTACTCTAGCGAAAGATAAATGTGTGAACATATATACTGACAGTCAGTATGCTTTCTCTACAGTGTATGTTTTTGCACAACAATGGAAAAATAGGGGAATGATAACATCTACTGGCAAACCGATTAATCATGCGCAACTTATTTTGAACTTGTTAGATTCCATTCAGTTACCTACTAAAGTAGCTATTTGTAAATGTTTAGCTCATACAAAACAACAGGATGCAATTTCAAAAGGAAATGCAAAAGCTGATGCAGCTGCAAAGCAAGCAGCCTCAGACTCAAAAACTTTACTTTTAACCGAGGAATTACAACCCTCTGAGATTTTAGATTTAGACATGTTAAAAACGATGCAGACATTAACTACAAAAGCTCAGAAACAAAATTGGGAGAAACGAGGTGCAATCCTCGAAAATGGACTGTATATCTCCAAAGAGAAAAAAACAATATTGCCATCTAATTTATTTAGATATGCAGTTTTGTTGAGCCATGGGCAGTGCCATGTCTCAACAGGGGGGATGGTACAGTTAGTAAATCAAATACTCCAAACATATGGATTCACAAACTTTACACAAAAATTTTGTGCAGCATGTCATATCTGTAACAAACATCATGCACAAGGAGCATTCAAACCCGAGCAAGGGAGTTTTCCTATACCACCATATCCGTTCCATACTATCTGTATGGATTTCATAGAACTAAACAAATGTGAAGGGAAAAAATAACAAATAAAACTGTTTTGCAGTTGAACTCTTTTTCAGATAAAAGACAGACCAGACCATTGGAAGCAGTGCTGACCCCAGGGTCCTGGGTTTGGTTGAAGGTCACGAAGAGGAAGAATTGGGCGAGTCCAAAGTGGGAAGGACCATACCAGGTACTGTTGGCGATGCCTACTGCAGTCAAAGTTGCTGAGAGGTCGTCCTGGGTCCACCTGACGCACTGTAAACCGGTAAAGAATTTTCAGCTTGATAAACATTTTGTGACTGACACACAACAAAGGCAGGATGGCCAAGAGCGAAATGAGTAAAAATACAGATCAACCCCGAAGATATTGTTTAATCATCTTGCTAACTATGCATTTATTGACTATGATTGTGATGACTTTCCTTTTGTTGTGGTTCTTCCTACATATAACCACACAAGTAAAAGTGGAAAAACGTAATGAACTGTCTATAGACTGGCATCCAAACTTTAACACATACCTAGCTATGAAGCGTGTATATGTAGAGATTATGAACATTTCAAATTGCTGGGTTTGTACTGCCATAGCAACAGCATATGGAGGACTGTTGATGTCCGCTGTCCCCTTGGGGATAAATGAGACTTGGGAAAATTTACTTTTTGATACAGGTTCTGTAAGATCACAGGACAAAATTGCATTGTATTTGCCTATTACACAGAGGGGAATTGTATGTTTTTATAAGAATAACACACTCCAAGTGGGTTGGAGTAACTGTAACATAACTATATCTTATAAATGCTATATTAAAGCCAAAGATAAAGGCACTGTTTGTAACACAAATTATGATTCATATTTGAGCTTAATGAAAACAACATTAAGTGATGTGCAGAGAAATCCTGTTTTGCATAAACAATTGTCTGTTATAGACAAGAAAATGTTTCATTCAGAATTAACCCGCATCAGTACCAAAGTAAAAAACTGTTATTTTGTTTGTGGGAAAAAAGCATACAAATGGCTACCTGAGAATTGGTCCGGCAATTGTTTTTTGGGTTATCTGGTTCCGGCTATAAGGCATACTGCAGAATTACCTCTATGTAAGATACGAAATGTAAGAGATGTAGCCCAAAAACCTGAAGATCCTATCAGAAAACCTGTAAATCCAATGGGAAAAATCGAAGCTGGTTGGAAGAACCATCATTCCGTGAAAGATAAAGAAAAATTGACTCATATGGACTTGATTGACAGTGTTATATCCTGGGCTGGAATATTTCCAGCATATGGAGCAGTCAAATCGATCTGGGAGTTGAAAAAACTGTCAAAGCTTCTCGAAGTAATGAGTAACGCAACTTTTTCTGCTCTCGAACTAGTGACTGATGAACTAAATGCAATGAAAACTGTTGTGCTACAAAATCGAATGGCTCTTGATTAATGATCACCTAGAGGTAATACAGCAGGTATCGGCCATGACTGAACCAGGCCCAAACCCACTGATGAACTTTTTCCAGAGCCTGTTTGGTGGGTGGGGTTCTATCCTAATGAATGTTTTGATTGCTATTTGTGTTGGTCTGCTCCTATTAGGAGCATGTGTCTGTTGTGGAATCCCCTGTATGAAAAGATTAGTCAAAGATTTTGTTGATATATCTGTAACTGAAACTTTGTACCAAGACATTGAATTGGAACTATTGATTCCAGACGAAACTTTTTCCGAAATATAAACTAAATGACTTGCCTAGTTAAAAGTCCTTAAAGGAGAAGGCTAGGAGACGATATAACATTGTTTATGTTTCTGAATAGAATAAAAGTATTAAAAGGAGGAAAATGTTAGAAAAATATGTATTTGAACATGTATAAAGTGCTAGTTTAAAAGCAAATAGTATATAATGCATTTTATTCTATTTACAATATGGCAATAAGAATGATTTTACATGCAATTGCTTGAAGCTTTGGAGCTGCAGTGTATTTGAACTCTGACCCTGGCAGTAGCCAGCTCAGCAAGCCTATGTTTTTCACTAATGATTATCTGCTGGGTCAGGAAAATTAAATGTATAAAGCATTGAATATTCTTATTCCTTCCTCTGAGATAATTGACCTTGTGAATGTATCAGAGATAAGACACAGCTGCTAAAGTAAAGTTACAAGAAGAACAGAGAAGACTGAACCAACTATTGTATTCAAGCAAGCCTGAGACCTTGAAAGAGTAACATTTACAGAAAGACATTATAACAAACCAGGTGCTTTGCAAGGCTGTATTATTCCCATGGGAAAACTTTTAAAATGTATAATGTCAGCTTTTTCTTTTGAATAGAATATTGTAGACCATAGTGATGTAGGTGCCCTGTGACTAACCACGTCAGTAAGGTGGGCACAGCTTGAATGTAAGACTATATAAAATTGTGTATTTCCTGCATCTTGTCAGACAAAACTCTGTACTTGTATGGTTTTTTGCCTCCTGGTGTACACTAGTAAACTTTTGCATCTGAGCCTCCTGTGTTGTTATCATTTGTTTTTATTTAATATATAGAGAGTACTGAACTTCAGCACCTACATACTGCATATGCTGGAATGTATTTAAAAATAGTTTGAAGCAAAGGCCTTTTCACTTTTATCTGTACGCATTAGTTAGATGTGTACTAATGGCATGGGCCTGTCTGTCAAGCCATGTCAGTGGTACACATGATAAACAATACGTGAAAATGCAATGCTGTGTAATAAATATGTACAAATGTGTCAGGTAGAGGTCCTTTGATAGCACCTTTAGCATTTCAAATAGGTTTTGTTAGCAGAATGGGTCATTTGCCTGTTCTTTTGTGGGGGGGGGGCAAAGATGAGTTACTGTTATGGCACAAACAAGAATGAACTGTTATTTGGGGAGGCAAAGGTGACTTACTGTTATGGCACAAACAAATCTATGTTCCCCTTATTACTCTCCTTGTTTTGTATCCTGCCTGTCATTAGTATTTCACATTTCTAGCCTGTTATATGTTTCTCCAGTGGGTAATACTGACTGGATACCTTTTCTGTTTTATTTGGAAACAGTTATTTTGTAGTGATATGATCCTTATGTGTATTATATGTCTGTTGTCTTTTAGGACACTTACAAGTATGTCACTCAGGCATGTCAATCCATGGAGACCCCCCCTTCACTGATGCTGAAAACCAACTCATAGTCAATGGATTTCGGCAACATGGTGCTTTTCTCCTGGAAAGGGAATGGGGAGATATGGCCCATAGGATACAAATATGGTAGCAGATTGTTCATGATGTCCATGCTGTGGGTGGCCATGGCAAAACTTATGAACAGGTACACCACAGGGACACTGACATGATAACATCTGCAAGGAGATGAGCAGCTGAAGTGGTCTGTGATCAAATATCAGGGGATGGCCTTCTAAGGAACCACCACTAACCACCAATGAAGAGTTCCTGGCCAATCTGAGAGATCCAGACAGCTCCCAGGTAAGTGCAGTACAGCATGTCCTGGATATGGGTGCAACACTGTACGAGACAGCAAGCAGATCCCAGAAGGAGCTTCCAGGTAAGCTTTGATATCTCAACAATCGAATACTCTTGTATAATAAAACAATTGAAATGAATAAGTTAATTCTGTATCAACATGTCTTGTTTTGGGCTGGATTTAAAAATTGCTACAGTTATAAGCTTAGTTTGGACTTGTCAGCCGCATTCTTGTTCAAAGTACTGTGAATGCACATATACAGGGGTAAAGGTATTAACCCCTGTGTAACTGTTAATTGTGGTGATGTTGCCCTTACCCCTTGCTTAACTTATTCCTCAACAGCCTGGAGGACAGCACAATATGTCTTCTGCAGATGGTAATCCAAGTATATTTATGTCAGTATTGGTGAGCAATTTGAAGAAATATTGTAGTTTGTGATTTTGATCTCAGGCCTGCTGTGTGTATGGCTGCACAGTCTGTAATAGTGGCAGCAATGTTATTTTTTAGCATATATTGCACAATAATAGTGCATGTATTAATGTATTCCTGTGTTTCATGCTTTTTATCACAGGTTATCATGACAGTGGTAGTGTGGTCGCTGTGCCAACTGATGTCAGTGGCTCCTCAGATTCTGATGGTGAACAAACTGAGGCACAGTCAGGCATGCAGAGGTTGAATCTGACAAAGAAGTTGACATACAGCCATCCCCTGCATTTCTATCAGACACCGCCTGAAGGTCTACTTCTACCCAGTCCACTGATCCCACAGATATTAGACAAGTGGAGAACATGGATATTGATCAGGGAAGTGTGGCTCTTGCAGCTTCATTGCCTGTTGAGTTTGTCCATAGCCAATGCGTGGGTGACGTGCCACACAGGAGAAATGATAGTGATGCTCAGAGGTGGTCTGCTGCCCCTCCTTCACCTGGTGCAGATGTTATCACCCGTGCCACTTAATGTATGTTTAGGGTCATCATAGAGGCACAGGCATGTTCCCATAGGTGCTGCAGACAAATGCTCAGGGTTGTAAATGTGGCATAGTTTACATGCATGACTGCCTCCACAGTGTTGCCGATTCATTACATCAGATGAATAACACATTGGAATGAAGGGTGTCTGTGATGGACTGAGGGTCATCAGTTGTGGAGCAAACAGTATATGTGATGGAACATCTGCTGGGAGGGGAAAGTCATTGTCGTTGATGAATTTATGTTGTTGAAATGGTCATTGTACCTTTGACTTATATTGGCCTTTGAAAGTTAAACAGTTGATTGAATCCAAATTTAACAACATTATAGTGATTGTGCTTGTAAAGGTGTTGATGCCAAAAATTGCTATGTGGATCATTACTTTCAAACTTATTTTATTTAATGATTTTCCAGGACAAATATATGGTTCACATTGTAAGTCATGCCATAATATTTAGATCTTAGGGTTGTATGACAAAACTGCAGTCAAACCTCATCAGAACATTAATACAGTATAAGGCTCTCTTTTACATGTACCTCTACAGACACATGGAGCAGATGGAGAGACCATAGGGCTTTCTCAGGAAGAAAACACAGGACCTGCAAACCATTGCATGATGTATGTGGATACATTAAAAAACATGTTATTGTCATCTGTTCAGTATAGGATAAGGTGTTGTTTGCCTGGCCTCTAGGCCAGTGTCTAAACATGCCCTGGTGGGATGACTGCATATCCAGATATATCTTATACAGCTGATGACATCAGTGGTGTCTGTTGAGAATATGGTAATAACAGTGTCCCATGTGCTACAGAAACAGTATCTCTGTAACTGCAAGCAACAGCACACACAGTTGACTGCAGTGAGAATAGATCCTCTACCTATCTAAGTACACAGACTACAGAATGCAAACACCATGGCACAAGTCTCACAGGTGCAAGACTTCAGCTGAACTTATAGTACATGACATAAGCAGCCCATGTGTGTGACAAGATGTTGATGAGCCTGCACAGGTTTATAGCTTCATATGTCCATATAAGGCTGCTACCATGATGGCCCTAGGTTCATAGATTACTAGTCTAATGGCCCTTGGGTCTTTTCAAGCCTACCCAGGTTGTACCATTGTTTCCTTATAGACCAAGATTTATAAAAAGCATGTTTGTACACTATGTTGTGTTGTGCAAACATACCCAGATCATTAAAAAAATTAAATTATTTTAACTTATTTCCCTTACATTTTTGGACACACTGTGGATACTGTGGATACTTTTGCACAAATCTCTATATGTGTTATGCCATTTCTGTCCATCTACCTGCATTTTTACAGCCCCTGTTGTCTGTCTGAAATCCTATACACGGAATTTTTCTGTGTACACTATGGCCACTGACACAGGGTCTGCAGGGCTACCTATCTGCTTGCCTCATTTGCATGAGATTCACATCTTTATGTGGTCATTTTCATGCCAAGGAACTTCACCTGTTGGCGCAGAGAAGGAGAAGAGTGTTTAGGCCCATGGTAACCTTCCAGGAGCTACATGAGCTGGAGATTGCAGAGCACTATGGGGTGGACAGGGATAAACTACAAAAACTCAGAGAGTTTTGCCACCCTCAACTCAGGCCCAGAGCGAACAGACAGGAACCCATCCCAGTGGAAGTAAAGGTATGTGTAGCCCTTAGGATAATAGCCACAGGTAGCAACACAAGACCAAATGGGGACATGATGGGGGTCTCACTGGCATCAGCATCCAAGTTACTCCACCATATCCTGGATACCATGCTACCACATGCCAGTGAGCCCATATATTTTCCCCTTACCCCTGAGATAAGGGGCAGCAACATGCAACACTTCTACCATGTAGCACACTACCCTGAGGTACTGGATGCCATAGATTGTACTCACATACACATCAAGGCACCACCTGGTGAGGAGTATAGAATCTACATCAAATGCAAGGGGTGCCACTCCATCAATTGCCGGGTCATGTGCAATGCCCAGGGCATTATCATGAATGTGTGTGCTAGCAGCCCTGGCAGCTATCATGGCTACCATATCTGGCATGCGCCAGATGTTTGCTAGGGAGAACATCCCAGACGACCATTTACTGGGGGATGCTGGCTGCGCACTGGAACTTTGGATGATGACACCCATCAGAAATGCACACAAACCCACAGAAGAATGCCATAATGAGGCACACGCACAAATTAGGATCATCATAGAGTGTGTGTTTGGGTTGCTGAAGTCACAGTTCTGGTGCCTTGATATATCTGGTAGAACCCTGCAGTACTCTCCAGCCACATGTGCACAATGTTCACAGTATGTGCCATGCTACACAATATGATCCTGCAGAAGCAGCCGCAGCAGTATCAGTATAGGGAAGGGATACACAGCCCTCCACCAGTGCCTAGATCGCCACAACCATACTCACAGGAGGATTCAGAGGAAGAACCCCCTGATGACATCCCTTTAGGCAAATGTAGGTGTGCCCAATATGCCCTGACATTGGCTAATAGACAATGCATAGCACATTCATTGACAACCTAGGATGCTAGAGACTGATACCTTACCCCTACTCACATACATATAGTAAAATAGCTTATGCCAGGCAACCCACACAACATGTACCTATCCATGAGTTGGCTGTGTATTGCTTGCATCACACAGAGTCAGACCTGAATTACAGTTCCATCAACTGCTGCATTCTCAAGGCAAGTCTCAAAACTACACAGTAATTGTAACAATTACTATAATAAGGTATCATATGTATGGATTTGCTGCTATTCTGCAAGGAAATATAGTAGGCTATTTGGTCACAGTTAACATCCACATGGGACAGCTGATACCTAGTCAAATACTATGTTTTCCTTAATTTTCACTATGCCTCACGGACAGAATATTCACAACATCAGGCAAGGGAGATGTTAAACAGTGGGCACACATGATATTTGGACTACTGTCTACCCATGCTGATCATATGCTGTTGTTCCCCCACCCCCAACACAGCAGTGTTCCCATATAGTTGCTTTAACAGAAATTAAGCTATGGTATATCAGTGGACCAGGCAACCTCAGGGCTGTAACATAGATACACTGTATTTCTCTCATCATGCAGGATAGCAATGTACATATGTATGCTGTTGATTGTGGGATGAATGACCCCTCTCTGTCTAGCGACCTGTGTGGCTCAGTGGACTAGGGACACTAGCATAGGTGGTGGTGCTGATGGTACTAATCAATACTCACATCTTTTGCATGTGAAGTAGTAGTATGCTGGTGTTTTCACAGAATGTCATACCTTCCAAACTCTTAGTGCAAGAAATCTGGACAAAGCCAGAAAGACTGGGAGGATAAAGGCCCAAACATAGGGACAGAGTTTAAATATCAATCTCATACACCTAGACAGTTGCTGGAATTAAAGGTTTTGCAGTAATACATATTTACTGATGGATATAAAGTCTGACACACAAATGTTTGTAGTTAGTAGAAGGCATTGATGTCAACATTCAATAAAGCACCACAAGGCCACAAATATGTGAGGAACAGACCAAACATATGAGGCAAAACTCTGGACATTCTGTGAAAATCAGGACAGTTGAGGGGCATGCAGACCATTGTTGGTGTAACATTACCAACCTCAGTCACATATTTAGTACAGCAGACAGCTTGGCAATGCTGCAGACATTTGGAGTAAGTGCAGTACTGCAGAAACAGGGGCAGATGTTAATGTCTGTAACATAAAAAATTCCGGACTTGAATACAGGTAGGTGTGGCCTGGAGTCACTTTAGAAGTACTGACTGTCCCACTGAGTATGCCCATACACTTAGTAAAAATGAGTACAATTCTGTTGGCACTTCATTAAAATGACCTTTTATGTATAACTGTCTATACATACAGACGTATATGTATACAGATCCATTTGTCAGTATCGCTCACATGCATAGTATATCTATCACTATGTAGTGTCAAATAGATATATACTGATATAGATAGTTATATAGATTAAAATTATACAAAGACTCCCTCATATATCTACATAACACATATACATATCACACACACACACACACACACACACACACACACACACACACACACACACACACACACACACACACACACACACAGAGCTACATTTACAGATACATCCCTGTTATATACAGAAATATGTGAGTGGATGTCTGCATTGTCTGGCATACCCTAATAGTGAGTAAACTGTACTATCATACAGACATAATGTTGCTCAAAGGATCCAAACTAAGGGTGCAACAGTACATAATCCACTTACCTACAGATCCCTATGCCTGCAGGATGTCACCATGTAGACAGGTACAGGTGAGCAGGTGGTGTAATGTTTACTGGTGTCAATGAATGTATGGACAGGGAACATTGTCCCTGCCTGCAGTGTCACCTACATAACTGCAAGCAGTCACATATGGCTATACTGGTAAATGTACACACATGGCTAGAATAACAGCTGCTAGGATACTAGATGCAGATAACAGTATGAAGCAACGTCACTCTGCAGGCCACAGATACTGTTCAACACAAGCCTAGTTTGCATACTGCACAAGTACTGTGCCTACAATCATACATACAACAGACTCAACGTGTGACACGTGATAAGTATCATGATCTGTAGTGTATAAGCCTAGGCCACTTGTTGTGGATGTATACCCCTACAAAACAATAGACATGCCCTCGTGGGCTATCCAGCAGCAATGGCTATGTACTTTTTGGGCCCGTAACTTGCGGCTGCCTTCCAAACTTCCCTTTTCTACAAGGCCTGATGATGTCAGCCACCTTAAGACTACCAGCTGACATTATAGTATCAGATGTAAGCTGTGATGCATGCAATAAATATTGTAATCTGTAGTGTATAATCCTAGGTAGGTAGGGGTTCTAGTCTCACTCCACCCCACAGGGTGTGTGTGTATATCCATATGGCATATATATGATAAACTTTGTAATGTAGGCATAGTTAGGGTTTTTGCATTATTTTATTTATAGTGGGTGATGTGGCCCCCAAACGACAGACCACAGCAAGGCTTGCTGATATCAACAAGCATTATATGTTCTAAACTGATAGTACTAGCAGACATGAGTTGTGTTCCATGCATTGGGTACAGTGATCTGTAATGTGTACCAGTACATAGGTAATTGTTCTCATCTACATACAGCCAACCTACAATATGTGTTTGCCTTGGCTTGTCCTGTATGCAGTGATTGGAAGTGGTGCTATCCTCAATATAGCTGTGTTTGTGTGTGTGCCTGTTAGAGCATTTTACGTCATGTTATGAAATCATAGGATGTTTGAACTTAACTAGCATAATAGCCATACAGCCCGCACAGTCATAGACATCTTTATACCCATAGTTACAGGATCAGCACATATTGCCCCAGTCCAAGAGGGACACAGACAGATGCCCTATGTTGGGCTGAAGGTTGTCCAGCCAATTATACTGATGGCATGTATTGAGGTGCACTGAGGTGTTCTGTGTGTCATTAGGCAGGGGTCTGTGTCAAGGGTGTCTTTGTGTCTGCTAGACAAATCTCTCCCACAAGCATGTAGTACTAATGCCACATACTAGGTTAATGTCCTTACAATGAATTATCCATCTACTATGCCACCTGCAGATAGGCAGCATATGCAATCAAGCAGGGTCACACATTGCCCTGTATGAAAGGCACAGATCACCTCTGAGTAGTCTATATGCCACAGGCAACACTCATTGCAGACAATCCCCAATGGGCACATACTGAAGACTTGAAGTGCCGTTGTGAGGGATCATACTGTTGTGTGCAATTGCCAGTACTGCTTGGAAAGGAACAGCAACAAATGGCCATTGCAGTCAGATATTGGGATGCTGAAGGTAGAGTACATGGAAGTTAAAGAGTATGTCATGTACTGGTGACTGTAGCCTCAGCCATGCCATATGATTCCTGCCATACCAATGTAGAGACATGTTGATCTCAGACACCTTAGTTGTAAACCTGTGTGGCCAGGTCTGTTTGCCCAGTTCTTTCATGCCTGAATATATACATAACATGTTATGACTGATGTGCAACTTACCAGGTAAATAGGTCTAACTGATGGAAATGATACTACATATGTATTTCCCTGGAGTTTATGGCCATTAGTATGTCAACAGGCATGCCCTCTTGTAGGATAGTGACATATCAACATATCACAGAGACTCTGAGTGCTCAGGCATCAGCCAAAATTGTTAGCCACAGTCAGTCAGTAGTTGCATGTATTGTGGTTAAATTGATTCCATGCAGTAGAGGACCCAGGACTGTTCCTTGGTGAACACTCTTCCTTACAGATCAGCTATTGGAGGAGGATGTCCCTATGTTGCATACGTGTGCCATCAATGGGCCACTTAGTGACCCCTACAATGACAGTATCATGGATGCCCAAGTGGGTGTTTTGTAAATGTTACCCAAGTGAGGAATATAATCAGACAGCTTGCCTCAGTCTGGGTGTTGTACACCTTGATGTACTCTCACCCAGGTCCTTGATGACTGCCTCGGGCATATCACATATATCAGTCATGCCCCTCCTGTCACACATCCAAATTGTGTACTGTCAACTGTGTGTAGATCAAATATATGTGTGCTGATCAGCTCCAAGATGATTGCCTCTACAGACATACAGGTATGGATACATAGACAAAGAGATGTATAGTTCTGTTGCTCAGGGGATGCACCACCTCTGTGCAAGTGTGTAACTGTTGCCATTGTCTGCCAAGCTGGTGTGCAGCCAGTGGCATCAGTATGATTGCAAGGGTTGCCCAATGGTGTTTGTAATCCTTGTCAGATCACATGTGGAATACAACCTGGTATGTTAGCATGTGCAATAGATGCTGTGTATCTTTGACTGAGATGCCAGTTATGAACTGCTTTGTAAATGTGGCTATTATGGGACAGGCTGTAGGAATATCATGTGTTAGAGGCAAGGGAGTATAGCTGATGCAGACAGTCTAAGAGTACAGGTTAGGTATGACTACAGACCCACCATATGTGGCATCATGATATATGAGGTTAGCGACAACCTGGGCCTGTCTTTTGAGGCCCACACATGTAACTACACTGTTCTTGTGGTTTGGCTTTGTGTGGCTGGCTAATTTTGTCACTTACCATGTCTACACAACATCACAACAGCACTATCTGCTTCTATTAGATGAGGAGGTAGTGTCTCCATTTTGGGGGGCACACTCACCTCAACTGTCACACAGCACTGTCCACCTGTTATTGTACCGCCTGCTAATGGCAGTTGTCCACCAGTCAGGTTTCCTAAGCCATAAAGAGCCTGTGTCCCATCTGTCCCATACAGGCGAGTTCATGCAGTTGTAATGCTGTTGACATAATGCATGGGTGTACAGCTCTGCATACTTTCCTGTCCCAGCTGAAGGGAGAGGTACAGTCACGTTATGTCAACCATCCCATAGGAGGTAATACATGGCTTTCTTCACATATATGTCTGTATTGTCTGCAAGGGGGGTACGTGCTGGCTAGTCTAAAGAGACTGATCTGTGGCCAGATCCCTCCAGGGAAGACCTCACATTGGGGGGGGTTTAGGTGTCACACATATTGGTAGACACATGATGCAGTACATTGGTTTCTCATGTAGGAATGTCACGGCACTGCACTAGGGTATAGTAGGTAAGGACCTCAACCATCCTTTGGGCAAGTGAGCCACAGAATGACTAAGCAACACAGTGTGTACATATTACACTTTCGTAATGTGTATGTTTATGCTCTGTACAGACAACTTGCCTGACTCTCTTGTTGCAACATGCTGGATGTAACTGCAATACTTACTTGCACAGAGGACAACTAGCATGTAGTGCCAAGCAGTGTCCCCAAATCTCTGAGTCAGGTCTCCTGAAATACCATGATAGGAGTTAGCATGGATATGAGCACTAACACTGTCATACATCTACTGACACTGGACCAAACACTGTTAGTTTTGCACAAGGCCAGATCATGCCTACTGACTGTGACCGGTGGAGCCTATTGACTGTTACACTATTCAATGGATATCAGACATCAGTCTCACTCCACCAACCATAGCCTGACTAGGTGTATGGCAATATTAGGCCAGCAGGCCATGCTGGAAACTGTGTACATCATGCACAGAGTGTTATGTCAGATGGAGGATAGGCAAGTGTCTGAGTCATACTTTGGGAACATAGCATTGGGAGACATATGCTGCCATGATGCCAGTCTCCAGTGGAGTTCACCTGAAGGTATGGACACAGCGAGTAATGTAGTCTTTGACTTTCACTGGTCGGTAAGATGTGAGGATGCATTCACTGTTGTACAATATATACTGACAGGTTTGGGATGTAAATCTCAGACTGTTACTGCTATACTGAATGTGGCAGTCATCACCCCTATCACTATGTGCAATGGCACCCTTGTCATGTCACTACACAGGCATATTGTATGACTGTAGTAGCCATTCAGGTTCCATGGTACACCAATACACATGTAGATAACATGTTCTATGGAGTCTGTGTCACAAACATACATGTGCAGTCTGTCTCCTAAATGCTCTGAAGGGGATGTGTATGGCTCCATACAGGGAGGTGTCAGGTTGCACTGTGTATCTCCCATGTATCCATGACAGGACTAACACATATCTCACCTGTTCTACACACCTGCAACATCACAGTGGTATACATAGTACATGCTGTAGAAATAGGTATGTAACACAGACAGTACACCCTACATGAAACAGGCCTCCCATGGACGTAAAACACACATCTTCTATGACACACATCATGTGCAGGTTACACAATGGGATGAAGAACATGACAATCATAACTGATGTTGGGCAACTGTCTGACTAGACAAAGGATATTTGTAGATGGGTCATCTCCATCAACACAGCTTGTAGATGTGTTAGTTTCCAAAACCCTGGCAACTTGTATCAAGGGTAGCAGACCTTATCACAGAATAAGGATGCATGGGTATGCTGAATGCTGCCATTGGCCTTGTTAGCCTGTCATACACATAATAACCTATGGATCCATGTACTTATAGAGTTGTACCTTGCTGAAGTTATATTTCTGCTGTGCTGATGCTGACATGCTATCCTGTGCTGCTTTATTGCTGCTGTTTATTCATAGGTTATCACAAAAGACTCCTGAAACAGAAACAGGTCCATTACACACCTGTCATTGTGTAACTATATAGCCAGAACAACATCATACAACATATGGTACACATAAGTATGAGACAAACTCATGACAATGCCAGCTTACAGTATCTGTCGCTAACCACTACAACTAGCATGGCAAAACAACACTGCATTACACAAGTATGTGTTAACTAATACAGTCACCCTGTGTATCAGGCACATAGCTTCATTTCCTTGCATCGATGGTGAGGAAGAGAGGGATGTGGCACAGGTATCATCACCTGCACAGGGTGTTGTGTGGGGTTGCAGGAGGCCTAGGCTGACCCAAAAAGTTGACAGCATGTGTATGAGTCAGGAAGGGGAGCATGTAAGATGGACCATAGAGAGGTGTCGTGTGTGTCTGTAGGTGACCTCCATTTGACAGTGGTGTGTGCATGTACACAGTCAAGCTCAGTGCTAGCCCTACACTTGTATGTTGGACAGCTTTGGACCATACATGGTAGAGTTAACAATTCACCGTCTCCAGCCTCGAACACAGGAACTGTCTCTGCCAGGAGTTTCATTGGCACCTCCATGCCCAAGGTCAGAAATGGTGCTAGCACCTGATGGTAACTGCTGTCTACTGGGACTGTGTCTCCCACAGGACCACCAAGAATCACGAGCCCATGGCCTGCCATGTCATGGTGTGGACAGTACACTCCCTTCTGTACCTCTGGATGTACTGCCACTATGAGACCGTGATTGTGCATAGCCAAGTGGACTCTCAGGAGATGGGGGTGCTGACCTACAACTATGGGTCCGATGCTCAACTCCAACCAGACATTCGAGCACAGACAATGTTCAGTCCAAGACAGACACTGTCACAGTCCACTTTCTGTCCACTGCATCAGTGAACTGATCCAGAGTGTCTTCAGTGTGATGGAAGCAGTCATGAATGTTAGACTATGCTGCATCCATAACCCTAAGCATACATCTGGTGTTCCATTTAGAATGTGCTTGTGCCTCCATTACAGCGCAAAACATGTGCCAGTTGATCTGTGATGTGACACCTGCAACAGCTGGTGGATGGACATCAGGCCTCCTACAAGAACCCCTGTCAGTCCGCCTGTGTGGGACCTCCCCAGCTCTCTGGCTATGGTTAATGTCTACACACACTGGAGCCATAGTTGCCACACTTTCCTGTTTAATTTATCCACCCTCAGACAGTCCATTACCTGTGACCTCCGAGGACTGGTTATATGTGGACATATAGACTGTGTGCAGTAACAATGGAGGCAGAAGTGGGATATCTACCTCAAGAACAGATTCAGCCCCCAACACCCCCACCTGTGCCTCATTGTGACCACCATCATCATCAGAGTCCACAGAGACACTGGCATCAGGTTGTGTAGGGGACAGACACCAACTGCCTGGTCATCTGTGATAAGAAAGAAAGAAGCAGCACATGAATACCTGCACTATTGTGTATGAAAAATCCACCAATCCTCATAATAATGAAGACCCACAACTGAATTAGGGGTCAAACATTTTTCTTCTCCGCTTTTGTCCAAAAAAGACTTCCTCAGAACAAAACACACATTCAACTCAAGTCCTTTGTAACAATCACTTCAAGTAAATCTTGACCAGTAAAATTTACATTTTAATTAATCAATATGAAACTATACTTCATAAAACACATAAAAACCCAGTACACGTATCTTAAAAAATATACTTAAATACACGTTTCATTGCCTAATTTATTTTCCGTTCAACCTTTTGTTTTTTTAAAAAGCATTTTAGAATAATTGCCTCAATTAAACCAGGAGGTTTATCTACTCTTAACTGTCACTGCCAATGCGTTTCTTTTTGTTCAACTATACTTCTGTGATTGCCCCCTCTAAGAACCTTAGACACCTGTTCCAGAATTGAAAATAAAAACATTCTACTCTGTTTATATGCAAAATTATGTTTAAATAGGCCATTATTATGGCCCTTAACTTTAATAGAATATAAATGTTCCTGAACAAAATGGTGTCATGCTTACCAGGAGCTGGACCACAGCCTTGGCCAATACCTGATGGACCTGTGAAAAGTTGAGGGTGAGGTAATGTCAGCACCAATGCAAATTGCAGCACAACAAGGTAATACATCCGTATATCTCACATTTACAGTAGCTACTGTGTTACTTGTATTGGTCACATTCTGAGTATGAGAGTGCAACAGAGGTTAAATCCTCCACCCCAAGCAGCAAAAACTGGACACCCATGTAAAAGTATATACAACCTGACACACTGCTGCAGTATTACAATGCTGATCACAGTAAGCCTACCTGCATGCTCTTCTGCTGTGGAAACTGTGGCACCCACCTCCATGATGTATGGTGTGATGGATACCTGGCAGCTGTCATGTATGTCTGGGTTCACCAGGAATTCCTTAGTGGCCGAGAGTGGTTGTTCTGCTGCAGGCCCTCCACCAATGACTGCACAATCCCTGGCTGCATCTGCTGACCTTCATCATGCAGCACTGATCATGTCTGTTGCATGGTGTTGAACCTGCTCATATGTCCTGCCTTGATGGCTCATGCCAATCACATCATGGACAATGCCTGCCCACAATGCAGCCCACTGTTCCCTGTTTTGCCTCCCCCTAGACAGTAGAATGTGATAATGTTGTCTTGGTCTTTCCAGTATAATTTCATTTTCCACATCTGAGAAGGGTGAATGATTCCTGAAAAACAACAAAAGGGGAACACATTACAGGATCACATACATGGAAGTATACTATGTAAAGATACAGCAAGGACAAAATGCCTGTCACTATCCCCTGCTTGCTCACATGTCACACTCCACAGTGTGCAAACATGCTAAGTGTCTGAATACAACTAAGATAGTAGCAATAGTCAGGTATTCCCATGTGTGCCATGACAGATACTGCTGTATGATCATACACCCAACACTCACATTTACTGTGGTGTGTCCCCTCTGGTCAAACTCATGATAATATGTCATAAGAACAGTGCCACACAAATAGCAATGTGCTATTACAACCACTATAAAGGGACAGTCCAACAAGGCCAATGTGCCACAGTAACAAAAGGCAATGCACCCTTGATATATTATAGGCTCATAGGTTCACTGGTTAGTAATAGGCTAACTGACCTTATGGACCATTTTAAGCCTAGCCAATTACCCCATGTCAGAATCAAACCCTGCACCTTGTGTTTCTAAGGTAAGTACCTTAATATTGTACATCCTGTGTAGGTGTAAGACAGCAGGAGATTAGTGGCATGTCATTATTGCAGGTCTAAGACAGGCTTAATGCTGTAATCTCTATTCTCCGTAAGTCTATTCACTCATCTGTATCCTGTTGCACACAAAATCAGTTACATACCTGACAGAGTGCAATACTCCTCTATTGATATGTGGTGATAGTAAAGTGTTCACAAAGACATGCTCTGTGTGAGGAAAGTGTCATACAGAATGGTTCCACATAGCCATCTGCTTGCCTTTTAAATATGCTTCTCATCAGCAGGCAATTGCCCCTAAAGCAATCTGCTGGTCTGAAATACTAATTGCAGCCAACACACCTGATTTGCACTATCATAAGCCAATGACATGCAACCACTATATAATATACAAGGCCTTCATGTAGATTTGGGCCCTTTCCGGATATGTTGTTCTGTACATTACTGGGGTGAGCAGACTACATTGTTGCACAGGGCAGGTCTGTAGCAGAAACCTTTACATAGAGATGTGTGTGCTATAGGCTGCAGCTGCTGCTGCAGGCAATAGACATAGGCAGAAACTTTGAACACTTTGGAGGACAACACACTATAGGAGAACTGCGGGAGCTGTGTAAGCCTTGTTGTAGAGACAGAACCAGAGTGAGGCTATCCTTTCCACTCCAACTAAGGCATATGTTTAATGTAAGTATGTTAGGCAATGGCATCCCTAACAATGTACTAGCAACATGTTTGCTGTGTCCTTGAGTAAGATGGGGTATAAATATAAGAATATTTCCACCATTTGGGCAACTGCCAGGCCATGTGTTACAGTCTGGTAGTAACCTTCAGCGTGTATGAGGGCAGGCCATGTTACAAGCAGGGACTTCCAATGTGTATGTTAGCTGTGCAGCCATGATAATCTGCACAGCGATGTTGGAATAATTGTGTGGTGCACTTTGATATTAATGGCCCTCATTTGCAGTACCTGCATTGACAGTCGCTGTGAATGCATACTAATATATGATGTGACACTTTATGCACACATAGTTTTACTATAGGTATATGTGAAGTGTGTTCCTACCTGCAGGCTTGTGACTTCCATTACTGAAAAGCAGACATGTAATTTGAAATATAATGTGTGGATAAAGAGTGCATGACTCAGTCATTAATTGCTGCCTTCACAATACTGTAAATTCACTTCTACCAACCACTGGATTTGAACTCAGGACTGTGTGTGGCAAAATGTACTATTTGCAAGGTGATTAATAGACTGAGCTAATGAGTCACTGCTACAATAGGTGTATTTGCAAGATATATGTGCACACATATAGGCTGTGACATACATTTTCTACATCTATCAGTATGTGCATAACTTTATATGGATGTATGTCTGTACCAGGGTCCCAGCTGAACATGTATGTTGCCATTAATGCCTTAGCAGGTGTCTTTCTATATGTTTCTAAAGAAGGGTACATTTACCTGCTATCACAGGCCTCACTTACATCCATTATTATGTCTATGGCTTTCTAGTGGTTTACTAATGCACCAGAGTATAAGCAAAATGTTTGTTTCCATTACTTTTTAATCAAGTTTGCCTGGTGTGTTGCATCGTGCAGCTATGCTAAAACACACTTAGTGACTATAACTCAAAA
This sequence comes from Protopterus annectens, assembly GCF_019279795.1. NCBI lineage: Eukaryota > Metazoa > Chordata > Ceratodontiformes > Protopteridae > Protopterus > Protopterus annectens. The sequence continues at coordinate 1,933,540,200 of NC_056735.1, read as the reverse complement.
TTACTACGTTTTCTTTAAACTACTTGCATTAACTAAGAGTTGTGTGGTATGGCAAGTTAATGCAGTGGTCTGCAGGTGAAGTAGTCTCGGGTTCAAAATATAGGACAGGTGTTTACTTTGTAAGTATGTATTACAAATTCAAAACTGCACAGTCAGTATAGCTTTATTTAGCTTGAGCTTAGCGAAGCTGAGCTACTTGCTGTGTCATGCAGCGATGTGCTAAAAAATATAAAGAAAAGAAACACGGGGAGATAGAAAACTGGTGAGATGGTGTGAAAGTAGAGGGAAAAACTTAGTGAAAGGCAGGTTAGCTATCCATTTCTTGTACAGCAATGACTGGGCACTTTGACAGAGTTTGTGCATGACTTCAAACTCTCAACCCTAGAGAGAGGGGTGAGGCCAACATAACAGTGTTGTCAAAGCAATTGGAACAAATTATGTGTGTCCAATGAACACATTTCGAAATGGAGAGTTATGTATGGGGCAATATTTTTTTTGGGACAAGTGTCCATTCCTTTTAAGGTTCATAGGTAGGTACTAGGCTATCAGCCCTAGGGCCTTTACAAGCCCAGCCAAAATGGTACCCTGGCTTTTGCCACCCAAGAAAATTATTTTCCTGTGCCACTGTCGAGCAGTACCACAGAAGTGATCCCCAGGGTGAATTTCCAATTTCCCATCCAATCATCAAGATTTTTCTTGGAGTGCTAATGAGGAGCTTTGTTTGATATAGATAGGTAGAGTTTATTCCAGAGTATGGAAAGTCTCTGGGACAGGAATCTATCCCTCTGGCATGTTCTATTTATTGTGGTGACAAGGGTTAGGTACCTACAGCGTGTAGCTCGGAGGGACTGGGATTTCTTTAAGTGGAGCATGTCCAACAGCTCTGGGTTTGACATAGCTTTGTATGTTAGGCAGATTTTACATATGAGTAGGCGATATGCAACGGAGTAAAGCTGGAGTTTTTTGATATGGTCTGCGTAGGGCATCTGTTTGAGGCCGGTAATCCTCTTTGTGAGATATTTCTGCGGCCTTTCCAGTTGTTGTAGATGTCTTGTGAGGTACATACCAAAAGGGGCATTGTACTCTATAATGGGTCTAATGACTGATGAGTAGAGGGGAACAATGACCTTTTTTTTTCTGGATGAGAAACCTCTTGTGATGAGGTGTGCCACAAAGAAGGATTTCCTGACTACTGTGGCGATGTGATTATCAAAGGAGAGACTACTGTCCACCTAAGTCCCAAGGTCTCTTATCACACTTTTGGTGTTAAGTATACTACCCCGTATGCTGTAGTTCATGGGTACAGAGTTTTTACCAAAGGATATGACAATGCACTTTTTGGCATTTAGCTTGAGGCCATGGCTTTGACACCAGGCATCTATCTCAGTGAGGCCCTTTTGTAGGATGTCCACAGCATTAGGAGTTTTGATTATGGCTCCTAGCTTGCAGTCATCTGTGAACTTCATTAGCCAAAGACCTTCTGTGTTAGCCTGCACTTCAGAGAAGTAGATACCAAACAGGAGAGGACACAGGACTGAACCCTGTGGTACTCCAGTTGTCACTGGTCTGAAGTCAGGTTTGGTGTCTGCTACTTTCACAGTGTGGGTTCTGTCAGTGAGCCAGTTGGCAACCCATCTTGTGACATAGGGATTTATACCTTGTTTAGTGTGTTTATCTATAATTCCAGAGTAGGGGATGGTGTTGAAAGCCTTTGCAAGATCTAGATAGGCTGTGTGAACCACCTTACCCTCGTCTATGGCTTTGGTGACTGCTTCAAAGAAGTCTATCAGGTTTAGCAGACATGATCTGCCTTTTACAAACCCGAACTGGGTGGGGTCCAGAGTTTGGAGATTACCAATGTCTTTGTGTATAAGTTCCATGATGATACGTTCCATGGCCTTGCAGACCAGGCACATCAGGCTAATGGGGCAGTAGTTCCCGGGGTCCGTGGTGGCTCCCGCCTTGTGGAGTGGGATAACAATCGCTGTGCGCCATTCAGCGGGCACAAAGCCTGAGGTGAGGCTATGATTGAACATGGTACTTAGGTGGGGTGCCAGTTTGTTCAGTAGTTTGTGTAGAATGCAACCTGGTATGTTCTATGGTCCCATGGATGCTGTGTTCTTGGCTTTGGAGAGTGAGGTTTTTACCTGTGCAGCCGTGATTACAGGAACTTTGCATTCTTCCAGTATAGAGATGGGTCCTTTAGGGGGTGAAAGGGGGGTAAAGCTAGTACTGAACCTATCTGCCAGGATGTTGGCAACATCAGTTGGGTCTGTATATTTAGTGCCATTGTGCTGTAACTCAGAGCAGATCTGAGCATTGCCATTGAGATTCTTGACATAACTATAGAATGCTTTGTGGTTGTCTTTAGAATCAGTGGCGATTTTGGTTTCGTAACTAGCTTTGGAGGATTTTATCAGGGATTGCAGCTTCTTACTGAGGCTGACTAGGGAGCTCCTCCACTCATGGGATTTTACTCTCTTTTGCAACAGTTTCTTCTGTTGTACAGTTTGTTTATGGCAGGGGACCACCAGAATGGCTTCCTTTTTTTGGAGGATAGTGTCTTGGTTCTGTTTGGGATACACGATCCATGCACTCTTGTAAGTGCTTATAAAGTGCAATTGTGTAGGATTCAATAGTCGTAACTGTATTGTCCATCTGCATGGGTGTCATGAAGTTCACCACTTCTGTCTTAAGAAGCATGAAGTTGGCTTTGGAGAAATTTTTTACCATGGCTTCCTTAATTGGGGGTGGGGGCAGGATGTGGATATCTAGGGTGATTAACTTATGGTCTGATCGGACCAATGAGGAGTTGACTTCAGGTGTGGAACACCAGTCACTCATGTTGGTAATGACTAGATCTAGGATATTGTTGCCCCTGGTGGGGGTGTGGATAAGTTGATCCAGGGCATTGGAGTTTATGAATTCCAGAAAGTGTTGAGTGAAGGAGTTGATATATGAGTAGTTTTCCCATTTAATGGTGGGTTGTTGAAATCGCCCATTATTAGGGTGTTTGGTTGAACCCTAATATTTTCCAGTACATCAAGAAAAGAGGAGTGGGAATTCTAGGGAATGGTGGGGGATCTGTAGCAAGCTACAATTTGGATTGCAGTTTTGCCCAGAGTTAGTTGCACTTGGATAACCTCAGATGCATTATGCTGAGCAACTAGCCTGGAGGTGTGGATATCCTTAATGAATATGGACACACCTCCACCTTTGGTGTTTCTGTCCAGGTTACATGGCCAAAAAGTGTGGTTTGAGTTATAGCCTGGTAGCACAGGGGTGCCCTCTGGAGTCTTGAACCAGGTCTCAGTCACTGCACAGATATCGATGTTCTCCATTTTAAGGAGTGCCTTGAGTAAGTGCATTTTGAGATTTAGACTTCTAGCATTGAGTAGCATCACCCTCAGTTTTTGCTTACCTGTTCCTGTTACAGTGGTGAATTTGTCATTTGAACCTTGCCTAAAAAAGGCACTATAGGGGCAGCAAGAACCTTAGCCAGTATTTTGAATCCCAGGGGTGACAGGTGCAGGCCATCTCTGGCAAAGCATCATGGTCTGTCAACCATGTCATCCCAGGCAGACAGATACTGGATCCCTTTAGAATGACACCCGAAGCTTAGCCAATTGTTGAAGTCAATCATTTTGTCCTTGTACTGCGGTATCATTCTGGTTGATAGCAGAATGCTACTCAGGGCTAGGGTCATACCTGCCTGGACTACAAGATCGGAGTGCTCTTCCATGTCTCTTTTCATGTAGTCCAGGAATGTGCATCTTAGGTCGTTCACACCAACATGGACAATGACCGATTCATATTTGCACTCGTTGTGGAGTGACCTAAGTGCTGGGGTTATGTGGCGGATCCCGGCACCGTATAGGCAGCTGACAGTAACCTTCTCCTTGTTTAGCCTGGTGAGTGGGACATCAGTGTGCCTGACTATAGAGTCACCTCTGACTAGTGTGTTGGGTACGTTGTTTTGCCTTATTGACTGTGGTTGAGTGGCATACTGAGTCTGCGGGCTATGTGTCATTTGGTTGTGTTGGGGAGTGGAAGTTGCTTGCATTTCTGCTTTGGAGGTCTCTGTTGCTTGAGCAGATTATTATTGAGAGCCTCCGCAAATGTTTTTGTGTTTCTATGTGTGGATTTTGGTGGTGTAGATTTAGTGAGACTATGTGATGAGTGCGATGTGGTGCAAGTGTTTACCTTCTTCTCTTGACTGTCAAGTTCAGTCTTGGTTGGGTGAGGTGAGACTGAAATGTTGGGGAAGGGACATAGCTATGGGTGGGGGGGGGGGGTGTATGTTGGGTAGGTGAGATGCATTGGCAGACAGACAAGACAAACAAGCCAGCAGGCAGGAGTGGTGAGTGACACATGAGGGGAGTTAACACCTTTGATAGGGAGGGTATTGTGGAATCCAAGTCCCATGTGGCTCCACAAGGCAGCAGCGTGACCCACATCCCCACCCATGGGACTGTCAGCACTGGTACTTCACTGCCATGGGGGTGGCAGTGTTGCAGGCTGGGCACTGAGGTGAGGCTACCCCACCAGGTCAGCCAGAATGCCCTCAATCTGGTGCCGGTGGTAGTCAAACCCATGGTAGACTATCCTGTGCACCAAGATTAGAAGCTCAGTATGGATGAAAAGTCCCCCTCCACCACAGCTCCCAGAGTGGGACCCATCCCCATCCAATGGGGCAGTACTACCTGATGCCGCAGGTAGTGCAGGGGCAGCAGAGGAGGCACGACTGGTCTGGGTCCCAGATATGCTGGGACCCGGTGCCACAGCATGTTGAGGCAAGGTAGCCAGATCGGCTGGATCCAGCCTACCCTGACGTGCTGTGGTAAATGAGGTATAGCAATAAGTTATGGCTAGCTATAACCAAACCATTGTTAGTATTAACAGAATGGAACATCATTTTAATTAATCCAAATGCATATTAATGTATATTATGTGTAACACAACAGTAAATAACATAACAGTAAGTATGTTAGCAGCATGCCAATAAGAATTAAAGCATTAGGCCAACAAAACAATTAGTTTAACAAAATGTGCTAAAATTGAATTTTAATAAAACATAACAGTAATAAATGATATTTTTCCAAAATATAGTTAAACAAAATATGTTACATTGTAATAATAAATAACATTAATAAATAAATGAAGATAAGGGGTGGGAGAGAGAGAAAAACATTCCATTGCTGACAATGCAGATTATATCCCTGAAAACACTGATAATAAATACTCTAAAGGTGTGTAGTGTCACTTTTGAGTACAGTGGCTACAATTCTCCTAAAGCTGATGTAGCACGTACATACTTCTCAAGCTGTTAGCATAGGTCAGTGTGGGCCAAGCAATAACAAATGCAGGTACACAGCTACACGGAACAGTTTCACATAATGTGGACTTATGTAACTACCAAGGTGTTCCGTAAGCAGATTTGGTAATTTTATTATTTTTATTTTATTTATTTTACATTTGTTGACTGGGATAGTCCAACTGGAGCCATGTTCATTTTCAGTGGAGGCCTGGGGAGATAAGCTCCAAGTTATCAGATACTATAATACAAGTAAAACAAGAGTACATAAGTAGTATTACCAACGAATACATAGGCAGACATGAGATACACCTGGTTATAGTCAGGAGAAAATTAACAAAAAATAGTTAGTTGGGTTATTCACATTCATGTTGAGAGTTACCCAGGCTTGTTGCAGTGGCAAAGCCAGTTAAATGCCATATGTTGTTTGAGTTTAGTTTTAAATTGTCCTAGGGAGGAGAGCAAAGTAATATCACTTGGAAGTAAGTTCCAGGCTCTGCCTGCAGCATTAGCAAAGAGGGCATCCCCAGCGGCGTTGTTGATTTTGATTGTCTGAATTAGAAGTTTGTTCGAGGATCGAAGCAGTCTTGAATTGTTGTGGGGGGTGATAATATTTTGAAGGGCTGCTGTGTTATCTGGGTTATAGAGGATTTTGTTAGCCATGATCAGCAGGTTATATTGGATGAGACTGGGAAGTTCTAGCCACAGTAATACATTACATTCCAGGAAATCATTTTTCTGGTAATCATGTGACAGATGGATTAGGCAGTTTTAATTGCATTATAAGAAATCGTGACACTTAAGAGGCATGTTTGTGTGCAGTACATAATCTAGACAGCCATTATATCTTAGTTGTCAGGCATGGGAATAGAACCCAAAAGCTGTGATTGTAGGGTTTATCTGCAATTACAGCAATAATTGACTGCAGCAACTTAATACAGACATGCAAAGAATACAGCCATACTGGAAATTGTTACACAGCTGTATTTAGGAATCAGCAATGCTGATGAACATTTTATTGATATTACTGATAAGTGTCTGTGAAATCTAAACACAATATCTGCTCATAACATGGGCTACCTCACCCATATACATTTTGTTCTTGAGAACATTATGTGACTGATAATCGCCTGGAGACAACCTTGTACCATAGTATGAGTTGAACAATACATGTTACAAGATATTCGTTTTGCATTCTTTGTTGTTGTATCTTTCGGCTTTTCCCGGTTAGGGGTCACCACAGTGGAACTCCGGTCCGCTAATGATTGGCAGTAGATTTTTGCATTCTAGAACTATTACAGTTTTATAATTGACTGCAGTGACAGCAAAAGACACATGCATGAAATACAACCATACCGCATATATTACATCAGATTTGTTTAGGAACCAATGATGCTGGTTAACACTTTATTGGCACTGATGTTAAATGTCTGTGAAGTCTGCACAATATCTGCCCATAAAGTGGGCTACCTCACCCATATACCTTTCTTTCCTGAAGTAGGAGGAACAGAGAGCCTTGTATAACCAATATTGGCCTGGAGACAGCCTTGGACAATACTGTGAGTTAAACAATACAGTTTGCAGGCCATTAGTTTTGCATTTTACAGTTATTACAGTGGTAAACTTGACTGCAGCAATCTTACCACAGACAAGCAATGCATACACCTCTACTTCAGTGGTTATGACAACACATTTCTGCTATACACCATTTTGCTTACTGTTATTGGTATTGTTTATTGTTTGTTGCAATACAGTTGTTATTGTTCATTAATTGCACTACAGATCTAATTGCCCATTTATAGCACTATAGTTCTACTTGCCCATTTATTGCAGTGCAGTTTTTACTGTGTATACTTTATTGCAGTAAATGCTTTACTCTTTTTTGCTTATTGCACTTCAGTTAGCATAATAAATCTGTACATAACACACTCATGGAGCAACCTGACAAGGTGCCCGGCATGGGACTCAACATTGCAAGCCTCTAAGCTGCAGCTGTTGGGAGAGAAGCACACCATTTATGCATACCAGTGTTGCAGACATTCAGCCTGCATATTGGTAAAACAGTGGAAAACACACTTACATATTTGTGGGGCATTCCCAGCTCTGGCTTCTTGGACCCAGGTGTCTAAGGTCCCCCTCTTTCTCCTTTTCAGGTTTCATAATGGTGAAAACACTGGTCACCTGTGTGGGGGATACCACTAACACTAGTGAGTTCCTTGGTCAACTTGTCCCAGGCCTCCTGCTTACACTCCAAGCCCTGGAAACTGATCTGCAGCAGCCTGGGCTCATGATTTTTTACCAGGAGCCCAACAAAGACCCTGGATTCCTGAACACCCCATCTCTGTGCCCAAAGGCATGCACCTTCACCAGCACTGCCTGCCATATCCACAGTTGATTAGACTCCAAGGAATGGTGCAGAATTATTGCCTATTGCGCTTAATAAAAGCTGTTATTCTGCCCTTACACATCATTCAGATACATTCAAAAAAGCACCACATTGCTTAGCAGAGTGCAAACCAGCTAAGCAGAGCTGAGCAGCATGAAAACTCGCACAACCGAGATTTTCTCTTCATGAAGCATAGCACCGCATAAACTATAGCAGCCGTTAGAATGTTTAAGCAGTGCTTTGCACAATGTAGCATTGCCACATTTCACAAATTTATTAAATTAAAAAAACACAGTAAATTAAATATCAGACATGTTATAACTGCTATGGACTCAAACCCAGAACCTGCTATATGTTTGGCTGTAACTCTATCCATTTAGCTACTTGGATAGCATGTTAACTAGGATACCTTCACATACAAAACTAGGTTACCTGTGAGAACAAACAGGCTTAAACAAACCTAGACATAAATAATTAATTACATCCAATTTCTATTTTTAGATGTCTGGTAGGTGTTGGCTATGTAAGTGTGAGTGCCACTTGGCTCTGCTGCACATCGTACCATACACTGCAAACATAAATCAAAAAAAAAAGAAGAAAAAAAAAAAGAAATAAAACAATTTAGTCATGATAATTAATTACACCTGGTTTGTATTTTTAGATGTATAGCAGGTATCAGCTGTCTATATGTGAGCACAGCTCAGAATTGCTGTGCTCCACACCACACAAACATACAGAGAGGAAAACAAAATTCATAAAAATAAAAATTAAACATTTAAAACAATTCACAGCATTTCAACAGTAGCAAGGAGCATTACAGGGAGCCTCACTCTGTACATAACATCTGATCAGGCATCCACAGCCATGGGTAGCCTCTACACTTCTCCCTACATGGATTCAATAAACCTGTTCCTATGCTCTTCCTTGGCAGTGCGCCATTATTAATATGCATGGTGCGCTGGCAGGGGGGAACGGTGGCTGTTTACAAGGATCCATTCTGAGTAGGCTTTACACAGTGCCTACATGGATTTTATTAAATCCTAGGGTTGCTTTACACATAATATATAAGTAAGTTATCCTGCCCTGATGAGACATCTTTTTTCCCATTTTATTAATATGTACTAATGCAATTTGTATGTGAAATTGGCCGAGTACCATTGTATAGCCATATGAATAAGGAAGATCTTTTCTTTTCTAAGTATATTCATGGAGGTGACAGCTCATGTGGAATTTTCATTTGTTTTCAACATGATGATTTATGGCTAGATATTATTCTGAAGCACTTAACATGCATGGTTAGGTTATGCAGACAATGAGAGGTTAAATTCTTAGAAAGCTTCTGATACCTCTGAGTTAATTAACCAGAATTAGTAAGAAAAAAAGAAAGGAAAAAAATCAACGTAGCAGACTGCAGTCTTAAGCTTTAAAATCTTATCCTCATTTAAACATTTCAGTGTGTTTAATTCATTTCATAAGAAATGTTTAAAGATGAATATAAATTATTGCCCACATTTGTTAGACTCTGATCAAACAAAGATGAGAAAGTGATGCTGAACTTGAAGCAAGTTTGCCTTCATACTGAGCTTTATTCTACAGAATGATCAAATATTTATAGCATGTTATAGAATAAGCTAAGGACATTAATATTGTTATTTAGCAGCAGTAATGACTCAGATCCTTTAACATTTATGTGGGATGACATTTTCAAGTGTAGTAATTATGTGTAGCTGTTTTTAACAAGATTTTGTTTCAGTGTAAACAAATGTAGAGTTAGATATATTTCTGACCATATCCTGAAGGGAAAATATATACATGAATTTCTCTATTTCTTTTAGTATGCAGATGGGATATATTAATGCATTTTTTTATTTAAGAACTTTGATTTACATTCATAAAAAGGTTAGAGTGGTACAACTGGGAAAGAGTATGTTACTTGAATAAATATGAATTGATTGTTTCCTGCATAAACTTTATTAAAAAAAAAAAAAAATCAACTATAATCAATGTTTCTTAATTTCTAGTCTGGTCCACATTACCTTAGTTTTCCTTGGTGGCTCGTTGGTTCCTTTTTCTTATCCAATCGACTGAGAATATGCTAGGCATGTAAAGTGCTTCTAACATGCAATCAGATCAATATGTCTTATTATAGGAGTTATATAACCAGACAACAGAACTTTCACATAAATAAATACGAAAATGAACAAACAAGTACACTCATAAATAAATAAACATGCAAACTTGTTCATAAAATACTATTTCTATACTTACACTAATAATAGACAAGCTCAATGCATGATGTGAGGCAATGAACATTCACGAGTGATGCCATGTGAGATGGCACTGTTTCTCAGAGGGCTAAGGCTGCATGCTATTTTCTTCAATTCCCTGACTGTTTGTTTGCATATGGTTAGACAAATCACCAAAACGATAGTTTCTCATGGTTACAGAGAAGAGATGTTCTTGGTCTTACTAGACTTAACTGGTAAACAGGGGAATAAAACAATAAAAGAAAATGAATATTGCTGCTTTTGTACATTTCCTTGGAGTTAAACTAATAGAGTGGAATCTAAATGAACTGGATTATTCCACTAACTGAGGATCCCTGGGATTCATTAACATCACGTCTGCAACATGATTTATGCATGATTTACCTTGCGGGACAAGCAGCAGTGCTAATTATACATGTATGCTTATAAGACACATAGCACAATAAGGAACTGTTCCCTGAGCACATGGTGCAGGCTTGTGACCACATTGTGGTAAGTTACTGCATGGCCATATATACGAACATGATATAAAACAAACAAGTGTGCATAACAAACCACATTATCTGAAGTGAGTGTGCAAGCACAGGTCTGAAATAAGGATATAATCAACAGCATCAGATAAGTAATATAGGAAACCATGGGCAAGGCAAAGCCTAGAAATATACAGACACTGAAGGATGCTGTGATCTTCATTGACAGAAATCATACAAATGTTGAACATTACTTACAATGTGATTTGCATAACCAGTCATGGAAAGGTTCAGCTTTAATGGTGTGTATGGCAATTTACTTCATTAGGTGATGAGGTGGCTATTTCAGGGAGGGAGCTACCATGTAGCAGTGTTCCTGATTGTTAGCATGTTGCATAATATAAACACTTAACTAAAAGCATAGTCAATTACAAGCTTTTTTCCTGTTATTTTCTGGTTCAAATTAAAATAGTTAATGTGAGAGGATAGTACACATATGAGGGTATAAAGGAAGGTGAGGGTATGACCACTTCTGGCATGGCAGAGTTACTCCTAACTTTTTGTAACCAAGTGTTGCCTTTGTTCATTGAGTGCTTTAAAGCATGACATAACTCTACTCCATTATTTTTAATGTGCATATATGCTTAACAGTTAATTCACATTAACACTGTTGTGGATATATTCCACATTGTTATGTATGTTTACCCCATATCTGGGATGTTTGCACAGCCACCTCATATAAATTTTAAATGACATGGCTGATCAAAGTGCAGTCATATTTTGCAGTGAGTATAACTTGTTAATTTGTAAGAGTTAATTGTTTGACGCACCCTCTCCAAGTATGATTTTTGATGAACATGGATCACTAACACATCATTAACTGATCAATACTGCTAATGAGGCACATTTGTAAGACAGTAGCTTGCCAAAATCTTAATCCCATGTCTTGTGCTGCCCAATCATGTACGCATCATCGTTTACACCCCAACATGATGTTAGACTCCCTTACTCATTACACAAATTGAGTGATTCAGAAGGGGTGATAAATTGAAAATTAGCATATTTGATGGGCCCACAGGGGTTTATCTGCATCTCATAGGCTCAACAAAGTGCAGGGATATTCCATCTTGTCATGGGAGATAATTTTTCCCCTTGTACTACTGCACCAAACTTCTTTTCACAATTGCTCCAGAACTAGGCAGGATTCCTTCAGAAATATTACAAAGTATGTCTTACTCCATATGACTGCACATTTGTACAATGTTGATATTTTTTTGCTTTGTAATGTCTAGCTGCATTGTATCACTATAATTGGTTAAAGTCTCCAGAAATGTATTTGATCGGGTCAGGGCTGTACACGTGTAAAGACTACCAGGCAAAGTGTTTAGAAGTTTTTGTTTATGGAGCGGTATACCTATTGACATGGTACTGCAATAGTGGGCAGTGGAACATGCATATAACGTTGTTGTCAGTGCGAGTTTAGGTTGTGTTTCATTTCATATTGATGATACCCTTATGGAGTTGTGTGCCTAATAACTGGTCATTCCCACATCTGTTATTAATTTTTCTTTTGATGTTAGGGGTGATGAACTTCACATTGCTGGATGTATTTTTATACTTACAGCTATGTTGAGTGTTATGTTGGAGAATGTGCATTTGTTGTTTAGACAGTTGGTTGCATTTTTTAGGGTTCAGCCATGTTTGTTCTTGACTTGAGTATGCTGTTTACTGAGTGCAGATTGATATATTATTCAATAACTCTTAAAGTGTGTGTACTATCAGTGCAGTAATCTAGGATGTGATATCCATTTTTCATTCCATCACAGCTAGGATATGACTCCTAAGACCGATAAAGCAACATTCTGACAGAAACCTCATTTTTCAGAGGCTGAGAATGGCATGATACTATGGGCTCTCCATCTCCTTGGTAGGCAGCTCCTTGATGCACATGTCTCCAGCAAGCAGTTCTGTGACTATATTTGATGTCAGCTGGTCTAATATATGAATGATGCTGTGACCAGGGCTGTATATATAAAATGATCTGACAGAGGGTGACTGATTATTAGGCACACCACCCCATAAATATAGGGCCAAGGTCAGATCACTGGCTACTTCATCAGAGTAGAGGGCTGTTGGTGGTGGGCCATCAACTGTATTACTGCTTACCAAGTGTTTCTCAGTGGGGTGCTGTATGTTGGGAGAGAGATGGGCAGGCCCCAAAGGATTTCCACTAGTGTTGCCCCAGACATGTCGTTAAGACTCTTTTATGCCCACCTTTCCAACTAATAGTCACTTGAATGCTTATAATACATCTCGCTCCTATTGCATCTACATACATCTGGCATTGAGTTGCAACAACCACCTATACACAATATGGCCATAGTTACATGTATTAGTTATGTTTATTAGTAAATTAAATTGTAGCGCTTGCATGTGTGGGTGTGGTATTTGGACATAAGCAATAGAGGTATTTTTATTTTATTGTTTTGGTGTATTCACACATAAAGTATTGTCTGACACAAGTGCTGCAGACTTACCTCTGTCTGATGTTGGGGAATCCTTATCCTCTGATGATGGTGGGTATGAGCTGATGCAGTCTAGGGTAACAGGGGAAGGTCAAGTTTAGCCTGTGTGTACACTTCACATTTCATACCCAAACTATGAATGCAGTCAGCATGTCTATACATACCCATAACAATGTATCACCTGAGAGTGGACTAGTTGGTGGACACGTAGTTGATCAGGGTACTGTGGCACACCGAAATGCAGACATGCCTGAATCATCTTCTAGCCATTATAGGTGTGAAGTAGCAAGTGGGGTGGTAGTAGAAGTGGTCATAGGAAGTATTCTTACAACCTCCCCCTGTGGTTGATGTGCCAGTAGTTGTCATCCAACATATATACTGGGTCATCATGGAGGCACAGGAGAGTTCCACCAAGGCCTCAGAAGAGGTTGCGAAACTATTGAATGTCATGCATGCTGATGTACAGCAGTGCATGAACTATCTGTGTGACTTCTTGGAAAGGATGAATGACACACTGGACCAAGCATCTGTTCAGGAAGAAAGGCAACATCCAAATGTCAGTCATCAGGTACATTCTCATATGTTAGCCATCATGGCCATGGATATGCCAGATTCTGCTCTTGCAGCATTAGCACTTCTACTGCTACATTATTTGTGGAAGTGTCAACAACCAGGTAAAGTGCCAGCCCATCCAGCAGACATTGTTCACTTTCAGCTAGCACACCAACTTCTAGCCAAGGTCATGGGGCAAGAAGTGCAATTCCTGGCAGAGGCAGTTCTCAAAGGCAGAGGCATTCACAATAAACTTGATCTTCTTCCATGTATGCCTCAGATTCATCATTATGCCAGGGCGTAATGTTGATACATATGCTGCAGCTGTGTACCTGTAGAGACATGCACACACACACACACACACACACACACACACACACACACACACACACACACACACACACACACACACACACACACACATACACACACACACTTCACCATGTATTTCCACAAATTAGACACACAGCCCATACTTGGACACACTGGCTTTAAGTGTGTGTACTTGCTATCACCTCATTTCTCAGACTTGTACATTTCCCTGTGTAATGCATGCACTCCTGTATCCCTCCTGCCCCCCCCCCATGCAAATGATGATAACTGTGCCTGCCTTTGCACAATGTATGACTTGGGCTGCTTATGTCTGGTGCACAGAATGATCAAGCAATTCACGGGTAGGCAAAGTCTGGTTTCCCTGTCTATACACCATCATTTCTAATGTTTGTTTACTCTGATTAAGCTCTGTGGTAGTAATAGTTGTGTATAACTGCTTTGTCATCAACCCTGCATAAATGATGCTGAAAGTGCTCTGGCCTCTGAAAAGGTGTCTGACTTTGGCTGTTTTATGTTTAATGCACTAAGTGGCCAGGCAATGCATGGATAGGTAAACTCTGGCTTACCTTTGTAATATATAATGTAAGTTTATGCTACTAAGGTTCTGCAGTAGTAATAGTTGTATAGTACAGCTTTCTCACCCACCTGTGCAAATTATGCTGAGAGTACCCTAGCCTTTGGGATGGTGCCTCATTTTGTGTTGTTTATGTCTGATACACAGAGATGCTTGGCAATGCATGGGTAAGTACAGTCTTGCTTGCAAGCATCATTGTTACTGTATGTATTTGCTGAGCTTGTGCATAAGTTTATGTAGTGATACTCCTGTGCTTGCATTTATCCATTTCTCTGTCTGTTGAATCTGTTTAGGTATTGTTGCATTTGTTTCAGCCACCTGTGGTACTGCTGTTATGAGTACCTTGGCCTTGGGGTGCATATCTCTGATATTTAGAGCAGTGAGACAATGTAGAGGTAATCATTGTCTGGTTTCATTTGTTTCTGCTCTCCTCCTCTTCCTCCTGATCTTTCTCAGTTGCCACTGCCTGCAGTCTGGGAAGTCTGGTCCTTGCACTTGTAGATTCTTTTGTACCTGTTTTCTAAGTATAATATTGTGTAAGATGGCACACAAAGCCAATATTTTGGCACAGGTGTCAGACATTTTGCAGAGTACCACCTGATGTTTCCAGGCAGTGGAAACATAACTTGAGCAGACCAAACACATGTTTTGTGATGTTTCTCATTTGTGCATTGTTGTGGTTGTAACCAACGGGGTTGTGTGAATTTCTCACTGGTGTCAGCAGCCAAGGTTTAGGGCATATCCAACACTCCTCATTAGATGTCCTTGTGGGAAGTTACCCCTTATAAACATTTGGTATAAGTCATATGTAGGAGACATGGAAACTGTGTGGCTTGCACACACATTGTTTATGATACCTTTTACTTTACAAACTACCTGGCAGCTGATGCAGTGATACCCTTTGTGATTGATATACCCCCTTCCCAGCTTACCAGGGTGGGGCCTTTATTTCAATGTGTATGCAGTCTATGGTGTTTAGTACCTCAGGGAAATGGGCTATAGTACAGAAGACATGTACAGCGATAGGTCTTTCCTCTTGGGTACATGGAAATCACCTGTGTTTTACCACATGTTGCAGCATTGCATCAAGGAACTGGTGAAGTATTCTGGAAGCAGAGCCTATGAAGCCTCAACAGTGCCTTCTGTAGGTTAATGAAAGGTCCCTATAGCTAAAACACATAAAGCTGCACATACCTTAGTATCCAATGGGATGGAATGCATTCATTTGATCAAAAACTCAAAATGTTGAAAATGATTAATTGGTCAGAGAGCTATTTACTTTGTTTAGTCAGTTTTCTCTGGATGTGGTTGACAGACCATGCTGCTTTGCCAGCAATGGTCTGCACCTGTCTCTTCTAGGATTTTGAATATTGCCTAAAACCTTGCCCACCCCCTTACAGCCGTTTTTATGTATTGGCAACCTGATAAACCTACTAACATAGCTAAACTAGCCCAGGAAATTCTGAAGGTGTATCTGCTCAATGACAGGAGTTTAAACAAGAAACTCTGCTCTTTTCAAGTTCTGTTCACCCTGGAGAATGTAAACATCTGTGCTTTTACTGAAACATGGTTTAACATTGCTGAGAGTACCCCAGCAGTTCAGGGCTACAATGTCTTCCTCACATTTAGACCAACTACTGCAGAGGAAAGTAGAAAAGATGGATGTGTCTTTGCTTACATAAAAAACAAACACATCTCAAGGCTGGTCTGTGAATATGATGGATTTGAGTTTCTCCATGTCCAAATTACTTTAGATAAAGTGCCATGCCATATTCTAGGTCTTCCTCTATGTTCCAGAAAACCATAATACATAGTTAAATGTGCTAGAGATGCTCTATATTCAACTTAACACTATATCCAGGGGCAACTTTCACTACCACAATATACACTGGGAATCATAAACAACCCATAACATGCAGGCCCAATGATTCCTGGTCTTTATAAATGCAAACACCTCGGGCCATTGTTTGTACATTCAGTAGGAGCACAAAGACCTTGATCCTATCCTCACAAAAATGGTGGAACAGTACACCCTCCCTAGGGAATGTTTCTCCTAAACATACATTTTCAAAATATATGTAACAAGACCCCTGATTTCCATATAACCCTCTCACACTATAACCCCAACATAATTATAGAAACTAAAGCTTGGCTAGAGCCAGAAATAACTAGTATCAAAATACTCCCCACTGGATATAACATATTCATGTTATACAGACTAACAAAAAGAAGAGGTGGAGTAGCAATAATTTTTAAAAACACTCTAGAAGTAATCCCATATTCTCAGACTACCTCAAAAGTTTCAATATGCTGAAATTCTCATTACCCAGTTCAATCTCAATCAGAGTAAATCAGTCTGTGCTTACAAGGACTATACATTCCTCCCTGGAAACAATCTAGCCACAGTTGAAGAAGTCCTTCAGTGGATGTATCACAATATAAAAAAGAGACAATAATTTTAGGTGACGTAAACAACTGGAAACAAATAACAAATAGCCACCTGACCTAAAGTTATTTGGGTTTTCACAGCTATTAAATATTACTACCAGGACCCATAAATCATCTGGCAAAGAAACCACACTAGATTGGATTATTTCAAATAAACTCCACAACATAAATGCCACCGGAACTTTAACAGACAGTATTAGTGACCATCTATCCACCTATGCAGTCAGACAGTGGCTAAACATTCCGAAGCAAATAACATACAAACAAGTCTGTAATCTGCAGAATTTCAAACCTGAATGCTTTATAACAACTCTAAAGAAATATAACTGCAACTGCCTAAAAACATTACCACTGGATGAAGGAGTTATTCATTTTAATCATATCATCTTAACCATTCTAAATAAGAAGGCCCCACTCAGAAACAAGACATTCTAGTCTATACTAGCACCCTGGCTAACAAAGATTACTAAGCAACTACAATTAAATAGAAACCAGGCCTGGAAAATATATACAAAAAAAATAAAACTCAGTTAACACTACAAGAATATAGCCATGTCAGAAATCTTACAAAAAAACACTTAATGTCAAGAAAGAATATTTTACAAACCTACAAAATACCTACAAAAATAATCCCAGACTGTTCTGGCAGTTGTGAAGTCACTGCTAAACCCAGGGCAACTGTCTACCCCTACTCCACCACAAACTCTAAATACCCAGGTAATACAGCAACTCAGTTCAACACCACTTTATAAATTCTATCTTATCAATAAACAAACAAAACTCTACTTCACCCCTCACTATTCCACATCCCCCTACCAACATTAATATGCAGATGATACTGCTCACATCTGCTCAACCAACTACTAGCCTCCCTACCAAAAAACACCTCAAATGCCTTTTTAGCCATAGAATACTGGCTAGATGTCTCAGATTTGCTCTTAAATGCTAAAAAAAAACTGATGCTTTTAACTCCTAAAAACTATTCAAGACAAAACCAAACCTTTCATATCCTATCAGCCAATAAAACAAAAATAGAATGTCACGCAAGCAAAGCTCTTTGGAATAATGCTCAATGAAAATTTCTGATATGACCAACACCTACACCTACCCATAAAAATAACAAACTAGAAGCTATGATTACTCTACAGGACTAGGAAATTCCTCTAATAATGGCTGAAAAAAAACATAGCTCAGGCATACTTACTTTTATCCCATCTGTATGTCTCACCCATCTTTACAAATCTTAACCATCAAAAATAAACTAGAGACAGCCTATAAACAAAATTGCTAAACTTGATACAAATAATGCTCAAAAAGATACCACTGCATAGCACTAAAAAGCCTTAACTAGCTGGAACTTAAAAAAAACAACTCAACTACCATCAACTTATTACAGCCCATAAACTAAAACTCCTCAGAAAAATGCCCAGCTCTAAAGAAATACTACAGCCCTATACCACTAGTTAACCCTACAATCCAACAACAAAGCTTTTGTATCCATCACAAAATCAGACAGTTCTTGAGACTTACTATACTCTAACCAGGTAGCAAATATCTGGAACCAAATCCCCCCTTGAAGTAAGACATGTAGACACAGTGCATGTCTTCAAAAATTCACTAACAAAATAACCGCTAATTAACTGGTTGTGCTCATGCACTACCCCAGGATAACCCCCAAACCCATACTCAACCTAAACTTCCCCTTCAAAGCTACACTCCCTTTACTTAACCTTTCTGTACCCTAATCTTACATATGTAACTTTATATATGTATCACTAAGAAATATCACTGTATATTCTCCCACAACTGTCATCAACATTATTCTTCAACCGACTTCCACTCCATCTTCTACATTCTTTGTCTTCTACAAAACTTCCATTTGCCAGATAACTTCCACTACCTCTATTTTCATTAATGCAGGTCTATCTCAGTCTACCTACTGTTTCATATAACTACTTTTCCTCAAGTTCTACCTCCTGTTATATGTCTTGCTGCCTCTGCTACACTTCTCTGTACCTTCACCTAATAGACAGTGGATTTATTATGTAATGTACTTCTCTGTATAATTTCTCTGTAACCAGCTACCTCATGAAAAAAAATTACTTTCTTGAATTCATATATGCTGTATAAAGT
>NC_056735.1:1932815432-1932895698 GCF_019279795.1 Protopterus annectens | reverse complement strand
TGGATAAATCTTAATTGGCAAGTGACACACATGTTCAGCTAATTGCACACAGTTTCAGCCTGTTTACCGCTGCTTGGCAGCAGACGCGCAGTTTGCAGCTTTTAAACACTACTCAGCTACAGGCACTCTGTCTCACGGCAGCTTAGCTATCAGTACATTTCTGACTATTTTATTCTTATGTTACTTAAAAATGCTCTATTTCATTCCATTTTACAAAGGGAATACATTTACATTGTACAATACTGTCAGGGGCTTTTAGTGCTTATTTACAAAAAAAAAAGGTTGTTGTAGGGGCTCGAACCCTGTCTGCCTACTCTTAGGGCGGCTACTCTACCGCTAAGCTATTATTTCTTGGCTTATTTTGCATATTTAGTTCTTATATCCTTTTCCACTGACTGCTAACTGTGATTGCGCTAGTAGCACACCCACGCACACAGTAGCAAACATTCACGAGGTTTAACAAAAAAGGTTTTAATTTAATTTTATGACATCTCTTCACTTTATACACTGATGCCCAGTCGGGGCATGTGTTGTATAGTGTGTTTATTCACATTTTCATGGCCTTTCTCGTGGCTGTTTACTTTCAGCCATTCTAGTCTTCCGGGGGCGTGTCCACTTGCAGAGCTTAGCCTACAGACACGCCCCCTACTCTCTTACACGGACCGTGTAAGAGTTACTAGTGCAATTCAGCATGCCTCATGCACCTCATGCATATGCATGACATGCTGACATCACACAGTTTAACTGCAGCCTCCGTGTAAGAGTTATAACTCTTACACGGAGGCTTCCTGAATCTGGCCCATATAGATTATATATATATATAGATATATAGATATATAGATATATATGTATGGCTCTGCTGGGGAGAGTCACAGGGAACTAATCTAAGGGGGTGGCGAAAGCCAATGCAATCTGGCTAGGCTTATAAATGCCCTTGGGCAGATAACCTAGTACTTGCCTATGAACCTATATCTGCTGACCTGTATATAACCTGCTGTATATATTTAGACATATAGATGTAGACATAAATTTCTATAGATGTAGGCATTTGCATGTATATATGTTCATATATATTTATATATATGTAGATATTACTCTCTCTCTCTCTCTCTCTCTCTATATATATATATATATATATATATATATATATATATATATATATATATATATATATATATATATATATATAAATATAAAATCTACATATATTGATATGTTGTATCTGTTTAGATATTAATATATTTACACACACACATACCTCTACATGTTGGAATACATTCTCTGTACTGTTGAATGTCTGGGCTGGATGATATGATTGTGAATACATCAGGGTTATGTAGATATGACATGGTTTAGTGTTAAATTACTTTGTCTATGGTGTGCAGGTCCCAGGTTCGAGCCTTGCAGATGCTGTTTATTTTGTTGCTGGGTAGAACAAGGGCCATTGGATATAGAGTGACTAAGGCACTTTTGAGCAGTTGTAAGCAGGTTTGTGCGGAGGTAAGGACTGCTAACTTCCGGGTACAGTTTCTTGTTAGCTTTTGAATTGCTTAACTGAGTTTCTTATACTCAGCTAGATTTTGAATTGCTTAACCTGTGTCGGCATTGCTTACCCCCATGCAAACAGGCTTAAACCCACTTACTGCTGCTTAAAAGTGCTTACTCCTGCTTACCCCCATGCTAATTTCTTTAAAAGAAAAGAAAAAGGGGTTGATAGGAAAGTGGTGAAAAAAGGGGTGCAAAGAGGGAAAGACAGTATGAAAAATAGCCCGGGATGTGCAGGAAGGGTGTAGGGTAGGTCCATAGCTACCCATTTCTTCTACAGCAACAGCTGTGCATATGCACTGAATTTCGAGGTAGATTTGGACACTCAAACCCCTGGGATGGGGTGTGGGCAATAAATAAGTTGTGATGTCAGTTAGACCAGATTACAAGTGTCCAGTGGACACGTGCAAAATGGACAGCTATGTATGGGGCGAGATTTTTTTGTGGGAACATATTTCCCTTTTTTTTTTTGTTAGGTGAGAGTGGGATGTTGGGTAGGGTAGTAGGTATATTTGGGGAGGTAGGTTGGGAAGGTTAACAGACAAGACAAACAACATGCATACAGGGGCAGTATATGACACATGTGGGGGTAAACACCTTGATAGGGAGGGGTATTGGGAAATCGGAAGTCCATGAGCCCCCTAGTGAAAACAGTGGGACTGATGCCCCCACCCATGGGCTGTTACCACTGCACCTTCACAGCCCCAAAGGTGGCTGTGCTAGGGGCTGAGTCGCAGAGCCAGGCTGGCCCTTTAGTTGCAACACGTGGCACTTGAGCTGCCGAATCAGATCACCAAACTGCTGGTTGATCTCTCTATGCACCACAACCCCGACCTGGTGGCGGGTGACAGGTGCCTGTACACGCCGGTCCAGGTGGGCGAGCCCCATCCCCTTAGGTGGTTCTACCCAAAGGTGGTGAAGGACCAACAGACAGGGAGGTCCTGGGTTGGGCCCCAGACATGCTGGTGCCCAGTGCCACGGCCAGCTGGGGTGGGACAGGTGGGTCCGCTGGGACCGGCCTTCCCAAGTGTGCTATAGTGTTTAGATTTCATCATATTTGGGTTAGTAATAGTCAACACATTCCAGGGTTAGGTATAACAGCATGCATAGATATTCCCATTAAACCAGACACCAGATTCAGAACAGATGCATAGCGAACAGAACACATGCATATATGGGACCACAGTAGTAATAAGAACAGCATGCAGGCACATTGATGGCACCATGGCACCATGCCACCGATGTTGGGATAATTCAATACACCACATGCATGGGAACCATTAAAATATTTGTCAAACAATTGGATGGTATCAGAATATAAGTGTCATTACAAACCAGTTGGGGTGGGTGTGTTGATTATTGTTGGAGATATGGTGGGGGGGGGATGTCAATTAACAACTAGTATATTCCTATAGTCCACATTACTTTTCTAGTCAGTGCTGTTATCTCTACCTTACAAGTCTTACTGCACTATCCTATAGCCTTAGTTTGGACAGTAATATGGCTGCCGTCATCGTCACATGAACTGGTTTTACCTGCAGTATACACCTCTTACCTAGTATACCTGTGGAGGGAAGGTTTGTTAACACTAACTGCTTCTACATACACTCCCACATTCTGGGTTGCTGTTGTGCACATAGCTATCCAACTCTTTCTGCACAGACTCTGGCCATGTGTTGACCACATGCTGGTGTACCGGGACATATCTAGAATATTGCCCTCTTCCACCTTTAGTGACCTGACACACACATACATGCTTTCCTACACAGTTCTATTATGTAGCACAGTGTGGGTGGCAGTGATCGTGATACTTTATTATTCAGAAAAACTGCAACACTCACAATTCCCTACAATGCCAGAGTGAACAGTACCAGTACAGGTTATAATGGTCTGTATTTCTCAGCACAGTGTTCGTATCCGACGTACCTGTGGGAGCAATGTTTGTTAGCACTACCTGACTGTTGCCACACAATCTTCCAGATTACACATTAGTATTATGCACATACATCTCATTCTGTTACTGTAAACACTCTGGTCACAGCTTGACAGCATGGGTGTGTAGATAGGACAGTAATATATCAAGTATGTCCTAACAGTTTCAGGGGTTGATACAGTGACAGGTTTGTTCTCATAGGTGTTTGACAATCACTTGTGGTCCCTGTTTGCTGGCTAAATATCTGGGATCATCCCACAGACTTACCAGGTGGACAGGCAGCAGATATGGGCCCATATACTGGACATTCTGACCTCATCTGTACAGTTGTGGGGTATGATTCTGTATGCAGCATGCCTCTACTCCCAGGATTCAGACCATGGCTATGTCTGCTACAACTTAAACACTGTTCATCACAGTTGTGTCTGATACATAGATATTTCTGTATATCGCCAATCTGCTTTGTCTTATTAATCCCCTATGCTTTTGCATTCTGACCTTGTATTACAACACTCTTATACAGATTTCATAGACAGCTATATGTTGTGGGACAGTGTGGGCGACAGTGATGTGTAATACCTCATTATTCAGAGCAACTGCATCAGTCGCTCTGCCATACAAAACCAATGTAAACAGTACCAGTACTGGGTATCATACTTGTATTTCAGGGCACAGTGTTGGTATCTGACAGACCTGTGGAAGAAATGTTTATTAGGACTACTTGAATGTTCCCACACAGTACCAGATTCCACATTACTATTATGCACATACCAGATTCCACATTACTATTATGCACATACATCTCAGTCCGTTACTGTGCACACTCTGACCACAGCTTGACACATTGGGGTGTAAATGGGACATACATGGCTTCCTAGTCTCATAAGGTATTGGGGAGTTGCTAGTGTGCCAGCTTTGTTCCCATAGATGTGTGTCAATCAGTTGTATTTCCTGTTTACTGCCTGTACGTCTGGGATTATCCCACTGATTTCCCAAGGGGACAGGATGATAAGCAACAGATATGGGCCACTTTACTGGACATTCTGGACATATCTGTACAGTTGTGGGGTATGATTCTGTATGGAAAGTACTACCACTGGCAGGATTCAAACCATGGCTGTGTGTGCTAAAAAGACAGCCATTCACATCTCAGTTGCATGTGCTATTGGTGTTTTGTATGCATTTTTCCTGTTTTCTGTCTGTGTCTCTCAGTTGTACTAAATGGCCTCTGAGGATTACACCTAACATATATAGGCATTCCTACACAATCAATTTATGGTGTACAGTGTGGGTAACAGTGCTTAATACAACAGTACTATTACATGATTGCTAACTACATTACCATATGATACCAAAGTATACACATGTAGTCCAGCAGTTAGACCTTTATTGCCAGGCTATTACACTTTTATTGACATACAAATGATATGAGACTCTGACTGCCATATTCTCTAGTGTATGCAGTACTTGCCTTGAACAATACAGGTTTTATACAGTCACTTAATTTACTACTACTTTTAGTTTTACCTCCTATGATAGTAAATGCATGAGTATTACTGACATGCCTCGCGTCGCAACCTTGCCAGGCGACTGACATGGGCTTCCAGGTTTGCGGCTCACTTTTTTGCAGCTATGGGGGACATAAGGCTATCAAAGGATATATCCTATAATATAAGGATAATATAAGGATCTATCAAAGGCCTTTGACATGGTCAACCACCAACTACTTCTTAACACCCTAAAAACTCTCTACCTAGATAACAAAACTCTGGATTGGTTCTATGCCTATCTCTCTGATAGGAAACAAGCTGTACTCTGGCATAACAAGCTCTCCACCCTCTTACCTAATTCCATAGGGGTGCCCCAAGGTTCCATACTGGGACCACTTCTCTTTTCTATTTTTATTAATGATCTCTACAAAATTATCCCTGAGACCTCCTGTATTCAATACACCGACGACTCGACACTCATTTGCTCGGACAAATCGCCAGTTAATCTACTATCTAAAACCCAAGACTGTTTCACCGCAGTAGAAGAATGGTTGTTAGGTCACCATTTGATCCTCAATCCAAAGAAAACCAAGCTGCTACTCTTCCATCCTACCCGTAAACCTACCCACATACCCTTTACTGTACAATTCAAGAATGGGACTATTATCTCCCCTGACAACAATACCAAACTACTAGGTGTTACCATCGATAACAAACTTAGATATGATTTGCACATCAACCAAACTATTAAAACAGTAAATAAGAAACTGGGGTCCTTATATAGAATAAAATCCTTTCTGACTCCCATGGCAAAAGTGGCCATTGCCCGCTCACATCTTATCTCTACCCTCTTATATGCCTCCCCCATACTCACTAACCTTAAAAAATCAGACATAAAACTCACCTGTTATAATCAGATTGCTAGATTTGCTACAGGCATGCCCTATAAAATCCATCACTGTATTAACCTACTTAACCTTGGTTGGATTGAACTACCAAACCTACTCAAGCAGAACCAACCAACAGTAGCATTTAAAATTCTCAATCAACCAGACAACATTCCTGCACTGAGTAAGTTAATCACTCCCTACACAAATCTAAACAGTCTGCGCTCATCAAACATGTTACTTGTATAAACGGTCAAATCCTGTAATCTAGGTGGTGACTCTCTGTTTGCCAATGCCATTGGTAAAATATGGAACTCCCTTCCTCCTCAAATTACCAATGCCACCTCCCAAAACAAATTCAGGAAAGGTCTACTCTACCACTTTAAAACCCAATGGCTCTGCCAATGCTCTAAACCAGACTAATCCCTCACATCCTCACTCTCCATATCAATATTGGAGTACCTAAGGTACATATAAAGTATGCTCATCTCTGAGCCTATCATTAATACGATGGTATCTAAATGTTAATGTATTTTTTCTTTCTTATGTATTAATTATCAAATGTAGTGATATGTTGTCTATCTAATATGAATGTAACTTACTATCTATGTGGAGCTTTTCTCCCCGGGCCTCAGCTGAAAATGGACATGCATCCAGTCAGACTATCCTGGTCAACAAATGAAAATAAAATAAATAAATAAATAAGAGGATTATTTAGCCATACCTATCCATGATATACCTGAGCTGGCAATTATTACACACATAGTGGGGTGATACTTATACACAACTGGAGCATCCCCTGCTGCTCTGGCCTCTTGGAACCACTCCTCCAAGAGGTCCCCCTTACACCGCTTCAGGTCGGCATAGTGATGCCTGACCTGCTAACCAGTTTGGGGTATTCCAGTGGCACTGGTGAGGTCACAGGTGAGACGGTCCCATGCCTCTGCCTTATATTGGGAGCCCTGGTACTGGCCCTGCAGCAGTCTCTGGTCATGGTCTTTGACAAGGAGTCCTGCCATGACTTTGGACTCCTGGAGGCACCAGCGCTGCATACGAAAGTGCACACCTTCTCCCCTTACTGCCATTGTGCCTGCAAGAGGAAGCTACAACCAGTTATGAGATGTATTCCTGCCTCTTGGTTTAAGTAGGGCCGATTTTCCGTACTTTTCCGTGATTGACCAGTGTTGAAAAGGCTAGGCTATGGGCAAACCTGCGTACCAAGGGTTGGCATTGTTTAAAGGGGTATAACAGTGGGCACATTGAGTTAACTGGCCTACACATTGCTTACACCTCTTAAGCTGGCCTGTGCAATGCTTAGCGTTGCTTACATTAGACTTTGCATTTTAATTCCTTTCTGGCATTGAGTTATTGTTCATTACATCCTATATGTATGCCTGCCTGGTATCCATGATTCATGTGTACGTACACTGTATGGGGTCCTTGTGTTTTAGTGGGGACTTCAACACTCTATTATACTTACACCTGCCTTCTGGCCTTACTGCTGTACTCCGGTTCACATATTTATGTTATGTAGTGGGTTAAGGCACATACGTCTGCATACTGATTCCTTTCACAGGTTCAGTTTGGTTTTACTATGGTGTAGACTTGTTTTTCGTTATCTCGTTCTTTTGTACTTCTCTGATGGCTTGGTGGTTAACTACTGTGACTGAAGTGTATAGGTCCTGGGTTTAAGACCTGCATGGCTGTTTATTTTGTTGATGGGCAGAACAAGGGCCATTGGATTAAGTGATTAAGGCACTTTTGGGCATTTGTAAGCAGGTTTGCATGGGTTAGCATGATGGTAAATACTGCTAACCTGCCATTACATCTGCTTACAGAGAGTTACCTTCATAATTGCTTAACCAGTGTAGGCATTGCTTACTGCCACTCAAATGGGCTTAAGCTCGCTTACTAGTGCTGAAATATGCTTACTACTGCTTATTGGTGCTTAAACCTGCTTACTAGTGCTTTATTCATTATGACACTGACACCTCACATGTGCATTTACTGCAGTACTCCAGCTCTTAAAAATATGTTATTTAGTGGGTTGTGCAACATAAATATTAGTCATAACGTGCTTTGCCATGGAAAATGCAATGTGTTGCAGTGGTACTCGAACCATGAATGCCTGCTCGTAAGGTGAATGCTCTGCCCACTACACTATTGCTATGCTGCTTTATTTGCATATATCTTCCTTGTTATCCTCTTCAGCCATTTAAGCTGCATTAACCGTAGCTAAGCAATGGGCACACCCACGGACCTATGGTTAGCTTTAATCGGATTTTAAAATAAAACAAAGGGTTTGTTCATTGTATTTATTTTTACTTTTTTTAAACAAGGGGGACTGTTGGTGGGGATATGCGGACACCTGTGAGTGGTCTCGCTCATTTCATACCCCTTTGTTCTGTTCATTGCGGAGGCATGTATATTCTGAGAGCTCTGCTTTCAGACATGCCCCCTGCACTCTTACACACTTCGTGTAAGACTAGGAGCTCATGCATTGTGCCTCATTACTATGCATAGAGCGCTGCCATCCTGCTCCTAAATGGCTGCCTCCATGCAGGACTAAGCTAGTGTTGCATGGAGGAATAGTAAATCCGGGGGATTGTTTTACCTTTAGTTTCACTGCTGGTTGATAGAAAGGGATAGGTTTTAGACAGGCAAGCTCTAGCCACCCCAAGGGGCCTAGACAGTTATAAATTTACACACACACACTGCAGAGGAAAATTGGGAGCATATCTAAACAATCCTGTCTTGGTTTGTCATTTGTTTTGGAGTTGACTGGTAAGAGTTGTTTTATTTGAATTTATATTGCATTTGGTATCACTATTAACTATTTGTGGGTAGAAAGTGACTGCTTCTTAACAAGCTATACTTTGATTCTTATTTTGTTTTACCTTTATGTTCACTGCTGGCTGTGAGAAAGGGATAGGTTTTAGACAGGCAAGTTCCAGCCATGCCAAGTGGCATTGACAGCTATAAATTTACATAGACTGCAGAGGAAATTTCTGAGCATATCTAAACATTTCTGTCTTGGTTTTTAATTTGTTGTGGAGTTAACTAATAAGAGCAGTTTTATTTAAATTTATATTGCATTTGTTATCACTGTTTAACTATTTGTAGGTAGGAAGAGGCTGCTTATTAACAAGCTTTACTTTGATTAATATTTTGTTGTTTTACCTTTAGTTTCACTGTTGGTTGCGAGAAAGAGATAGGTTTTAGACAGGCAAGCTCTACCCATCCCAAGAGGCCCAGAGAGCTATAAATTTACACAGACTGCAGAGAGGAAAATTCTGACCATATCTAAACAATCCTATCTTTGTCTGTAATTTGTTGTGGAGTTGACTGGTAAGAGATGTTTTATGTTTACTGTTAAAAGGATGTGCGACTGTGAGCTATAGTGAAAGAAATTACAACTTCTGTCTGGCTGGTAGAACTTGTATAGTCAGAACAACTTTATTGTATTTTGTTTAGTTGGATATTGCTGGTACAATTTTGTCATAGAAGTTGGCTTTGAATTCTTTGCTACTGCCTTTGTGTAGTTTTTTCTTTTGTAATTTTTTATTAATTTAAAGCTGAATATGGATTCCTTAAATGAGTATGCAATTAACGATTTGCTAATGCACAAGTATCTTGTACAGTGTGATAAATGCTATGCATATTTAAAGGTAACAGCTGATAATACTGGTGAGCTTTGTTCCTCGTTTCAAAAGCTGGATGAGTGCTTACCATTGTTAGAAGCAAATCTCGACTTAATGATGATGATTGCACATGTCAATTGGCATGGGTTGGAGAACTGTTGAATCATATATTAATGACTGGACTGATCTAAATGTTAGGTGTAGAACAAATAGAACAGATTTAGGAAATGATGGATCTGTTTTCTGTAAAGAACATTCAAATCCTATGTAACATAATGATGCCCTTGAACTATGGAATTATGGATGCAAGGATTCAGTTTGTTTAAAAGGAAACAAAAAAAAAACAAAAGGAAGAAGTTCTCAACAAATAATAAGGAAGAAAAAACTGACTAATGACTGTAAAGGAAAGTGAATACGTAAAAAAAAATCTGCTTTGTTACGTAACACACTGGTGACAGGGAATGAAGTTATCTGTCTATCAGCAAACCCTCAGTCTACAGAAAAAGGTATCACCTTTCCAATGGAAAAGGTAGAAAAAAGAGGCAAGGGTAAGGTGAAAAGGAAGAAATCAAAACTGAACGTGGAAGGATTTAAGAAGGTTACTGTAAGAAATAAGAAAGACAGATGTTGACTACATGGCTGAAGCTGTAGATTTACAATGCCAACTGGATGAGAATTTAATTTGTAATGAAAACAGTGGAATTAAGTGAAATTAAGACTAATAGGGATGAAGACCTATCCTTCATAACAACTGATAGAGCAGAAATGACTATTAGAATCTGAAGATTCATCAGAGATGGACAGCAAAGTTATTATTGTAATTGGAGATTCAGTTATTTGATGAACTGATACTTGCAGAGATGATAATGAACATAGAGTAGTCTTATGCTTGCTAGGAGCAAAAGAGAAGATGTGAAACAAGCCTTGGAATGCCTTAATATAATGAAGTATGGGTCTGTTTTTATTCATGTTGGTACAAATGATGTCACTAAGTGACAACCCTCTTAGGTAGTATAGCTTGTACTGGTGTTGTGACATATTTTTCACAAATCACCTATAGAAAGGATAGTCAGGTCACTATGAATTAAAAGATTTTTTTAGCTAAACATCTACATGGAAAAAATGTCCTGTTTTAAAAAATGGAAATGTGTAAAGCATCCAAGCCTTCTTTTGGGCACATGTGTTCCGACAGGATGGTGTGCTTTTGTCTAGACCAGGGAAGAGAATTTTTGCAGCAGATAGTTTGCAGTATATTTGATAAACACTAGCCGGGATTTCTGCCAGGTCAAAAATTTAACAGTGCACAGATAGCAACATCTGATGCATCTCTGGTTGTTCCAATTTTTATTAGAAAATTTGCTACTTTCCCACAAGATTGATATTGTTTCTGAAGCAGACTGGAAACAAATTCTGACAGAGTATAAATGTTTTTACTGTAACAGACATTCTAACAAAAAATCAGGTGGAGGTGTTATGATAGGGATTAAAGATAGCTATGAGACCTGTGATTATTACATGTTCAGTGATAACACCAATACTATAGACTGTGTAACTGTGACAATAAAGAAAACCATGGAACATATATCAATTGTTGGAGTGTATAGGCCAACAAAGTCAAGTGCAGATGACCTAGAGGAATTCATACATTTCTTGCATGAAATACAGGAGTTAAGAATAATATTAGTTGGGGACTTAAATTTACCAGAAACAGACTGGAATAATATTGATTCAACAGTGTTAGTAAAGAAATTATTCAGAGTATATTCAGGAACAACAAACGCTTCAGATGTAAAAACCTATCAGGGGACTGAATGTACTAGATATTGTTTGTGTTACCAAATAAATTACTGTAACTTCAAGTCAAGTTTTACCACCATTGATGTGCAGTGATCATGGGGTTATTAAGGTTAATTTGTTGCTAGATAATTCTGCCCAACTGAAATCTAAGCCAATGCACAGAAGGTTAATTACAGATTATAGGGAAGCAAAACAGTTACTATATAAAACTAACTGGAGTGAGGTGTTCAGTGGAAAACTGCAGATGGAATGTGGAAAATTTTGAAAGAGAAATTGAGTGCAAAATGTCAAAAATTGTTTATCAGGATCTAGGCACGCAACATTAGGGGGGCATTTTTCCATAAGAACAAGATATCTGATTAAGGAGAGACAAAAAAATAAGAAATGGAAGAGAGGTCGAACTGCAACTTTGAAAACTGAAATAAACAAGAAGGACAAACAGTTTAAGCATAGTGTTAGACAAGGTCGAGAAAAATTTGAAGAACATTTATACAAAGAGATTGAGTATAGTATGAAACCTTTTTATAGACACATAAGATGTGGAAGGAGTAATGATACACAAATTGATAAACTGTGTGCAGATTCTAAAATTTATTCTCAGACACAACAGATTATAGATATATTTACAAAATCTTATGCAAAACAGTTTGGCTCCACAAAAGGGGTGGTAAGTTGTCCTAGTGGCATCCAGGTAACCCCAGATACTGGAATCAAACTAGATTATATTGAAAGAACTGTGCAAATTGGATCCAAAAAAGCACAGGAAGGAGATGGAATAAGTAACAATGACCCGAGAACACTTCAGCAAAACTTACGGTATCGTTATATCTGTTATTCAGTAGGTCATATAAATATGGGGAGATTCCTCAAGATTGGAGATGTGCACTAAAGGGGAGTAGGACAAACTCTGAATCATATAGACCCTTAAGTCTATTTTCTTGTTGTGGAAAAATAATGAAGGGAATACTGGATAAGTTATTGTCAGAACTGGATAGTTTGGGATTTGAAACCATATATCAGCATGCATATGTTGAAAATAGATCTATTACCACCTGTAACATGATGTTCTATAACAATATAATAACAGCTATGAATGAATAATTGGGCTATGATGTGATTATTATAGATTTAACTTCAGCATTTGACAGGGTCATACACAAAAAAATGATCACTAAATTAGTACAACTAGTTATTGATTTACTGCAGATAAGATGGTTAGCTGTATGGCTTGCAAATAGGACATGGCAAGTGTCACACACCAACTGGACAGGTGAAATCCTTGGTTACAGTCAAGGTGTCCCACAGGGCTCTGTCCTAGGCCCTTACTTGCTTAGATTGTATTTCCGACCTTACTTTTTCATCTGAGGTGTTCTACACAATGCTGACTACCTGAAATTGGGTAAACTGATTACAAGTGTTACAGATATGGTATGTTTGCAAAATAATTTGCCTAAATTGACCATTTCTGCACAGGAGAATATGTTAAATACATCAAAAACTAAGCATATGAGATTTGGGAGACATAAACTGAAAGGGGAATATTTAATACATCATACAGTGATTGAAACTGCAGACTCATTTAAGGACATGTGTATATGTGTAGATTCACCTATGAGTTTTTCTAATCATATCAACCAATTGGCTAATGATAGTTATAGAACTATAGGTTGCATAAAAAGATTTATAAAGTCTAGGAAAGCAAACATAATAAAGTAATTGTTAGTTACATTAGCGCCAAACTTGAGTATGGAATAACAATATGGAAAACCTACAGGAAAACCAGCATGAATAAACTGGAAAGAGTACAGTGGAAATATACCAAGGGCATCCATGGATGTGAATATCTAAGTTATTGTGAAATACTAAAATATCTGAAATTGTGTAGTGTCTCTTACAGATATTTAAGAGATCTTATTCAGGTATATAGGGCATTTAGGGACAACTACCTCTGGGAATGTTTGGGGTTATCAAGAAGTACTAGAGAATCATCAGACAACCTGTGTAGAAGATACTATAGGAATGAGAAGTGTACTAATTGGTTCTCTGAGAGTAGCTGATTCTTGGAACAGACTACCAAATTACATTAAAGCAAGTACTAGTTTAGATGTTTCTAAGAACAGCCTGGGACATTTATTATGAGAACAAGTGTTCTGGTATATTGGCAAGCTAGAAGGGCATTAATACCAGTGTGTGTGTGTGTGTGTGTGTGTGTGTGTGTGTGTGTGTGTGTGTGTGTGTGTGTGTGTGTGTGTGGTCCTTGCTCCTCTCTTGAGTTTGAGAGTTCAAATTCATCTACAAAATTTGTCAAAGTGCACATTTGTTGCTGTACAAGAAATGGATAACTATGGTTCTTTCCAATACCTTTCCTGCACATCCCTGCCTGCCTTTCACTATTTTTCCCCCTGCTTGCCCCCATTTCACAGCTTCTCTATCTGCCTTTTTTTCTTTTCTTTATATTTATTTAGCACTGCACAGCTTCACTTCTGTTAAATAGAGCTTTAATGAATAAATGTGGTTCTAACATTGTCAGGCTTGTGTACAAAATAGACACCTCTGCTATGTTTCAAACCCCAGCCCCTCACACCCACAGCACACTGCATTAACCTGACACCACACAGAGCTTAATTAAAACAGGTATTTTCATCATAACATAGTGATTGCCACTTACAGTCATTAGGTGTCTCAGTGGAGCTGTGCACCATGCTGCACTGCACAAACTGGAATTAAAAATGAATGGGAAAAATAGGAGTGTACCTTGGACTCTGGTGTAATAATACACCACTATACAGCCAACGACAAAAAAAAAATGGATGTAAGGCCTGTGATAGCAGGTAAATGTGCCCTTGTATCAGCATCATGTAGAAAGACACCTGGAAAGGCATTGATGGCAAAGAATATGTTCAACGTGGACACTGGTGCAGAAATACACACATAGAAAGCCATGTACATACTGATGGAGGCAGACAATGTGTCACAGCATGTATGTCTGCACATATACTTGCAAATACACATGTTATAGCAGTGACTCAGTAGCTCAGTCTGTTAAATGCCTTATATAAGCATATTTTGCTACACACAGTCCTGGGTTCAAATCTAGTCTTGTGTTGAAGTTCAATCATATTATTGTGAAGACAGCAATTAATGACTGAGTCATGCAATCTTTATCTGCACAGTTTACTGCAAAGTAATGAATTACTATCCAGTTTTGCAAGTCAAAGGCCTGCAGGTAGGGACACACTGCACATATCTGTATAGCATAACTATATGTCACCTACTACTCTATTATTGGAGCTGCTGCATAACAGATGTACATTAATCACATGCCTAGATTGGACTGTAAAGGGTACCCTTAACCTGACTCTGCCATAATGACAGGGCTGCCACAGCTGCTACCTTTACATGTACAGCTTGTTGTCCTCCATAGTGTTCACATTCCTCCCTATGTGTTCAAGGGTGCTGCAGCCTGTGCCACACACCTGTATGTACAGGTAGCTACTACAGACCTATCATACCTCCCAACCCACTATCACAAGAAATCCGGATGTAGCCATACTTAATGAGGGGGACAAAGGACCAGAAATTGGGACATGTTTAACAGTTTGTTCCTACATAGATAGTAAGTTGATACAATAACAGCTATTACATTAGGATGCATGTTCTGAGGGGTATGAAGTCTGATACTCAAATGTGACTTCCATTACTGACCTCAGCCTACAATGTTTGCTAGTGAATTGCCAGATGACCACAATGTCATGGGACACTGACCACACATGAGGCAAAACTGTGGACATACTGCATAAACTGTTACAGTTGACAGTTATGGTGCCTACCTTCTGTGATGCTGTAGTCTCCATATCTCAGTAATGTTCATCTTAAAAGCTACAAAAGAGGCCCAAATCTTCACAAAGGCCTTATATGTTGCACTGTGGTGGCATGTCATTGGCTAATATTGCAATTCAGCTGTTTGGCTGCAATTACCATATCAGAACCACAGACCAGTGCAGAAACAAGTACTTGCTAATGAGCAGTAACTTAAAAAGGCAAGCAGCTGGTGATGGGGAACAAGCCTGTATGAGACTTACCTCAGAGTGTATTTTCAAAGGATTATTGGAAGCAAAGTTCAACAAAGGAGTACTGCACTCCACCAGATATGTAATTGATGTTTCCATGTAACAGGATGCTGATGGGAGAATGGAGGTATGGGGAATAGGGGTTACATCAGTAAGCCTGTCTAAGATCTATGGTAATGACATGTCATTGATACTCAGCTGTCCTACACCTACAGACATGCCACTAAAATGTCCCTGATTTACACTGACATCTTAGCTCTATCCCTCTTAATCCCTCCTACAATGGTTGGCTGTTGTAGGAAAGATAGTGAATTACATATAATACATAGTGACAATAAGTAAGGTTGTATAATCCTGTAACATCAGACAATGTACACTAATTCACCTCCTCTCAATCTGTCAATGTCTCACATAAATAGTTCTAACATGTTAAGTTTCCCTGATTGTCTCTGATGTACTCTGGCTAAGTCCATGATGCTGTTGATGTTTGTCACTGTCTGGTTGAGAGTGATGCCTAACATAGCTGTCAACCTGTTACAGCAAGAAATCTGAACAAAGACATAAGTAATGGAGGGACAAAGGCCCAACATTAGGGACACTAACTATTGCTCATACAAAGTAAGAAAGTGAATAGAATAGCATATATTAGAGTAACCAAAGTGTGTTCTGAAGGGTATGATGTCTTAAACTCTGTCTGTCTTTATTTTCTGACAGCAACCATCAATGATTGTCCAGCCCTTTTTCAGAAATCCACAATGTTGTGTGAAAATGATCAAAAAAAATGATGCAAACATCTTGACATTCTGCAAGAATCTGTATAGTTGAGAGCCATAATGCCTACAGGGAATGTATTCTACAGCAGGTTTGCATTGTTTTCTGCCATTGTGGTACACTGGTGTTGCTGGACTGTCTCCATATAGTGGTTGTAATAGCACACTGCTAGTGGGAGGTTGCCCATAGGGGGACACCACAGTACACTGCAGCGCTGGGTTTAGGAACATATAGTAGAATCTGTCATGGCACACAGGGACATACCCCCATACTGCTACTATCTTGCTGGGATCTACACATGTAGTATATTGCCAGAGTGGGGTATGATGCGTGAGAGAGCAGTGGGTAGTGCAGGCCATTATGGTAATACTGAATCTGTACATATTGGATTTCCTCATATCTGCACCTGTAATGCGTTCCCCTTTTGTTGTACTTCAGGAGCCATGTATCACCAATGACATGCCCCTTCTCCGATGTAGAGACTTAGGTAATAGTGGATGCACTAAGGCAGCAGCATCAGATTTTGTTGTCTGGGGGAGGCATAATCGTGATCAACAAAGCATTGTGGACAGACTTTGTACAAGACGTCAATCAGATTGGCCAGCAGGACAGGACTTATGAGCAGGTGTGACACAGAGCCACACATATGGTGAATGTTGCACAACAAAGGGCAGCTAATGTTGCCAGGGATCATGCCACCACCAGTGGAGGGCCTGCAGTGGTACAACCACTCTTGGCAACAGAGGAATTCCTGGTGAACTTAGGAACATACGACAGCTCACAGGTATCCATCGCACAATACATCGTGGAGATGGGTGCCACAGTAGAGGAGCATCCAGGTAAGCTTACCGTGTCCACCATTTTAATACTTTATCAGTCATTGTGGTAGGCTGTACATACCTGTACATGGGTGTCAGGTTTATCCGCATTACGGGGTGGGGGTTGGGTTTTACGTTCAGTTGTGCACACATACTGTGGTGCTCGGCAATACAGCCAGTAACACTGACTACTGTACAAGTGGATATATCCACATATTACCCTCTAGTGCTGCAACATATGGTGGTGCTGACAATGCCTCTCCCTTACCCTTTCATAGGTCCATCAGAAGTTATCCAAGCCCATGGTCCTGTACCTGGTAAGCGTGATACTGATTTACAGATCATATATACCCCATGAAATTAAGGGCTGCCATATTGCACTATGCAGAAATGTTGGTTTAGCCAGATTAAAATATTTGTATGTACCATTCTGGAACAGGTGTCTAAAGTTCATAGACTGGGTAATCACAGGTGTGTATTTGAATGAACATTGATATGTTTGCACTTATAGTTATGAACAACTATGCAGCTTTGTATACATCAGACAAATAATCCAAGGTGCCTGTTCAAACACAAAAGGTAGGTGTTAGATACCTGAGGCAGTGACACTAGTACTGGCAAATCATTCTCAAGATAGGTGCACTTGGTTTAATGTGCAGTTCTATCATGTATAGTATTATATTTCATACCTTACAGGTAAATTGTACTGGCAACTTTAACTAGATATAACTGATGCGCATGTTGTAAATGCTTTGACTTGTATGTGTATGTTGTGATATTGTCTGTTGTGCATGGGAGCAGAGAAGAGAAGATGTGAGATTGGTAATGCAGTTGTGGATCCTCATTTGTATGAATTTGTGTGGGATTACAACACATAAAAGTGCAGATAGTAATGTACTGCTTTTGTCTTGGTTTTCCCAGGTAACCATGGGGTGTTTAGTCTGTCCCCCTCACAACCAGATGTCAGTGTCTCATCAGACTCTGATGGTGGCTATAGTGAAGCACAGGTGGGGCTGTTGGTGGCTGAATCTGTCCCAGAGGGTGACACCCCTCTTCCTCCATTGTCTCCACACAGGCAGTATGCCCACACATACCCAGTCCCCAGAGGCCATATATATTGGACAGTCAGAGTGGACACATTGAACAGGACAGTGTGGCAACTATGGCTCCCATGAGTGTAGACACTGGCCATAGCCAGAGAGCTAGTGATGTCCCACACAGGTGGATTGACAGGGGTGCTTGTAGGAGGCCTGTTGTCTGAACACCTTTTACTGGTGCCATATTTCAAGTCACTCTATGCATGTTTTGGCCCATCATGGAGGCACAGGCATGTTCTGAATGGAACAACAGATGTATGCTTAGGGTTATGGATGCAGCACAGTCTGACATCTGTGACTGCCTCCACCACATTGAGGGAACTCTGGATTGATTCATTGATGGAGTGGACAGACAGTGGGCTGAGACAGTGTCTGTCTTGGGCCACACATTGTCTGTGTTGGAACATCTGGCCAGAGTTGGATGTCAGACTCGTTGATGTAGATCAGCAACACCAACTGCAGACAGTCCATGTGGCTGTGTGCAGTGCCACTCCAATAGTGGCAATACCTCCAGCACTACAGAAGATAGTGTGCTGTCCACACCATGACATGGCAGGTCATGGCCACGTGGTCCTGGGAGGTCCTGCGTGGACAGACTCAGCAGACAGCAGTCATCATCAGGTTCTAGCACCGCATTTGACTTTGGGTGTGGTGGTGCCAATGCAAATCCTGGCAGAACCAGTTTCCATGTTTATGGCTGGAGATGGTAAACTGTCCACTCTACCATGTACAGTCCATAGCTGTCCAACATACATGTGTAGGGCTAGCACTGGGCTTGACTGTGTACATGCACACTCAAACACCACTGTCACAGGCAGGTCACCTACAGACAAATGGCACCTCCTTTATGGCTTGTCCAACTCCCCCTTTCTGACTCACACATGCTGTCAACTGTTTGGAACAGCCTAGACCTCCAGCACCCCACACACACACCCTGAGTATGTGATGATATCTGTGCCACATCCCTGTCATCCTTGCCATCGATGCAGAGAAATGAAGCTGTGTGTGATGTACAAGGTGACTACATTACTTGACGTGTATGTAATGCAGTATTGTTTTGCCAAGCCACTTCTTGTGGTACACAACAGATACTGTATGCTGACATGTGTCATGACTATGCATCAAACTTTGTACCTTATGTTGTATGATCTACTTGTGGTAGTGTTACAGGATGACATTATTTTTCATGGACCTGTGTATGTTTCTATTCCAGGAGTCTGAGGAAATAAACTATGGACACATAGTGGCAATACAGTGATACAGTATAGCATGCCAGCACAACAGAAATATGACATCAGCAAGGTACGGTGGTATACGTGCATTCTGCAGATATCCTGTGTCTGGATGCTATGTTCTCAGGGTTTGACTCTCAGACACTTGCATATACACCAGCTGACATACCAGTCTGTACATGGCATATACATTTGGCAGCATGCCTTGCTGCCCCACTATTGCAATAAACCTTGCCATGGCAGTCAGCAGGGACACTGGTGGGGGTACATCAGGTCATACTTTACCCAGACTGAGCCAAGCCATTTCAGTGTACCACCCATTCAGGCAACATGTACAAAGCACCCAATTAGACATCCAAAATACTGTCAATGTGGGAGTCACTATGTGGCTCACTGATGGCAGGCATATGCAACATAGGGACATCTGACTTTAATAGCTGTTATGTAAGCAGCAGTGCTCAACAGGACACAGTCATGGGTCCTCTACTGCTTAGACTGCATGTCTCAACAGTAAATGTGGGTACTGACTGACTCTGGCTAACAATGTTGTCTGCTGCCTGCTACTTGTGAGCACTTGTACATTCACTGTGTCATGTCAGTGTCTTGCATGATGGTGTCATAAATACATGCCTTGTGACATAGTAATGGCCAGTGTCTTGCATGATGGTATTATAAATACATGACTCGTGACATAGTTATGGCCATAAACCACAGTCGAATATATATGTACTATCCTTTCCATCTGGGACACCTATGTCCACAGTTAGTAGCACAAGCAGTCCCTACATGTGATGCACACATGTAGGAATGACAGGTAACCACACAGACCCAACCACACAGGTGTACAGCTCATGTGCCATACATCAACATGTCAGTTCAGTGGTATGGCAGGATTCATATGGCATATCTGCAGTCACAGTCACTGGTAGGTGACATGCCCATACCCTTCATATACTCTTCCCTCAGCATGTTATCTGAGTACAGCAGCCATGTGTTGATGTACTTTCCAAACTGTTTTATTCACATGCGGATGACACCATGGCCCCTCAGAATCCTATCACATCATCAGTATGCACTCACGACTGTTCATCTGAAATGTGTCCGTGACACCTGTGCCATTTAGCATATTCATAGGTGATCTGTGCCATGCATGCAGGACAAGGTGTGACCCCACTTGATTGTATATGCTGCCTATATCGGATGCATAGTACATGGATTAGTCACCTTAAGGAAATTAAGCCACTATGACATTAGTAGTATATGCTTGTTGGTGACATTTCTGTAGCAGATGTAATGCACTCTTAACACAGACCCTCCATTTTGGTACATTACAGAGATCACCTCAATGCACTTCTGCAGAGGCCATCTATATGATTGGCTGGGTGGATGTCATCTCAATACTGGGGGTGTGGCTGTGTCTCCCCTGGACTTGGACAATATGTGCTGTTTCTGTGATGAGGGGTAGCAATGTCTCCAGTTGTGATGGTTGTATGGCCATCATGCTAGTGATGTGCACATCTCCTATTGCTCTGTGCCATGATGTAGAATGCTGTCATAGTCTGACATGCACATATGGCCACATTCAGGCTAGCAGCACTTCCACTCACTGCATACAGGACACGCCATGGTGCACACATAGTGCATGTTGGCTGCATGCACAGTGGAAAACATACTTATGTAGTGATAAACAGTATAAAGGACAGTACCAGATGCACACACCATGCCTCATGTCTTATAGGTTCATAGGTTGGTACTAGGCTATCAGCCCTAGGGCCTATACAAGCCTAGCCATAACAATTCCCTGGCTATTTCTTCTCACAGTATTTACTTCCCTGGACCCCTGTTTAGCAGGGCAACTGACGTAATCCTCGGGATGAATTTCCTATCTCTCTGTCTGCTAGTACTCCCTATGACTGCAACTGCTGTCCATGTAGGGCACGTAATGCTTGTTGACATAAGCAGGCCATGTTGTAGTCATTCATTTGGGAGGCCACATCACTACAACTAGTAAAAAAAATGCAAAACCCTACCAATGTGTATGTTACAAAAATTAACACATGTATGCAGTATGGATATACACACACACATTGTGCTGGCTCCTGTGAGATTAGAACTTCTATCGGTCTACTGTTACACACTATAGCATGCAGTACTTTTCACATGTGCCACAGAGTTTGTCTGATATTAGACTGTCAGCCAGCACTCCATTGCATGGGGATAGCCCATGAGAGCATGTCTGTTATGTGCAAGGAGATATATTTGCACAAACAGACAGACACATGCACACACTTAGTCAGCTGCTGTGAGATTAGAACCCATACCAATCTATTGTTACATACTATAGCTCAAAGTACTAACTGCATGTGCCACAGAGTTTATCTAATGTTAGACTATCAGCAGGCTGTGCAGACAAGGCCAGTTTATAGGAGCAGCAGCTAGTTACAGGACCAAAAAGTACATAACCATTGCACAGGGATAGCAAATGAGGACATGCCCATTGTGCTGCAAGGGGATATATTTACACACGCACTGAGTAGGCTGCTGTGAGATTAGAACCCATACCTATCTACTGTTACACACTCTAGCTCATAGTACTTATTGCATGCTCCACAAATTACTTCTGTTGAATGTGATTGCAGGCATTGTACTTGTGGAGTATGCAAAATAAGCTTGTGTTGTCAGCATGTGTGGCCTGCATGGTG
The DNA here is from genome assembly GCF_019279795.1 of Protopterus annectens. Lineage (NCBI taxonomy): Eukaryota > Metazoa > Chordata > Ceratodontiformes > Protopteridae > Protopterus > Protopterus annectens. The sequence continues at coordinate 1,932,873,715 of NC_056735.1, read as the reverse complement.
CTATTGCTTGGTACAATTCTTGTATCAATTGTCCTAGGAGTAGGGTATCTGTTAATATCCCTGTTGTGTGTGCACAGTCACAAGTATGGCCATATGTGGCCGGTTGCAGTTATATAGACAAACATGTGGCCAGGGACACTTTTCCCAGTTGCAGACATGTGCTGGGACCATTATACATTACACAACCTGCTCCCCTGTATCTGTCTACATAAGTGACATTCTGCAGGCACAGGAGTCTGAGGGTGAGTAGAATATGTACTATTGCAGCCTTAGTTTGGTTCCTCTGGACAACTACATTGATGTGGGAGTGGAAATAACCACAGCTTTTGTAGGGTATGTGGGGAATTCATACATCCCCCCCCCACACACACACACACGTGTGTGTGTGTGTGTGTGTGTGTGTGTGTGTGTGTGTGTGTATATATATATATATATATATATATATATATATATATATATATATATATATATATATATATATATATATATATTATACATTATACTATTTGGGGTACATACTGCTATATACACTACTCATCTGTGCAGGGGATAGGGACAGACAGAATGTATACATAGCTGTCTGTATGTACAGACATATTTCCACATAGAAGGTCTTTGTGATGGAGAGGCAACAGAATTGCGCTCAAGTTAGCTAAGTGTAGGGTCATGCCCAGTAGGACGGTCAGTACTTACAAACTGACTCCGGGGCAGAGCTACCTGTACTCCAGTCTGGGATTTTGTGTGCTACAAAACTCACAGCAAACAAAACAAACTGGTGAAAAACAATGTAAGCTGGCGAAAAACTGAGCAATGTCAAAATAGTATAAAAAATCCAAGTTTTATTAGCACTTTCAGAGAGGTCTATGCCTCCGCTTCTTCAGATATCAAACAAACCAATTAAGACTCCTAATATACCAAGTACTAAGCAATTAAACAATTAACTTAATATCTCTAAAACCATCTTTAAAAAGACATACAATAAAAACCAGTTCTTCTATGCTTAAAACGCTATTTGTACAAGCAAGCACGCATTGTTTATAAATATACAAATTATATTAAACAGTAATTAGTGTAAATAGAAATAATAATAAATAAAAGAATATATAAATATATGTATATGACTGTTATTAACAGTTAAAAATAAACTGCAATATATAAAGTTCCATTTTCATAGCACAATATAATATGCATTTAAAACAATTAGTTTAAAAATTTAGGATTTAGCTACTTCGGATGATCCTCATCGAAAAGCTAAACTATAAATAATGAGTAATACATTGTGACAAACAACCCATTACCTGTTTATATATTCTTTTATTTATTATTTTTATTTACGCTAATTACTGTTTAATGTACGTTAATTTGTATATTTATAAACAATGTGTGCTTGCTCGTTCAAATAGTGTTTTAAGCACAGAAGAACTGTTTTTTAGTGTATGTCTTTTTAAAGATTGTTTTAGAGATATTAAGTTAATTGTTTAATTGCTTAGTACTTGGTATATTAGGAGTCTTAATTGGTTTGTTTGATATCTGAAGAAGGGGAGGCACAGACCTCACCAAAAGCGCTAATAAAATTTGGATTTTTTATACTATTTTGATATAGCTCAGTTTTTCGCCCGCTTACATTTTGTGTGCTACAGACATTGGCAGCTGCACCTGTTTCCACATTACAGCACTTTCCTGAATGCTCATTGTATTCCCTAGCTGTCTGCTGTACTTAATATGTGACTGGGGTACATAATGTAACACCACACACAGGGTGACAGTCTGCATACCTCTCACTGTACATGTTTTTGCAGAAAGTCCAGCATTTTGCTCCATATGTCTGGTCTGTTTCTCATGCATTTGTGGTGTTCCAGTAACGTATTGTATAATGCAGTTACTGAATAGTACTACCTACAGAGACATTTAGTGATTAACTTTACATCCTGCTGATATTCTGTTGTGATGCAATCCGATGTTATACTAGCCACCTTCTAGGTTAATCAGAGCATGCATAATGTCTGTCTGTAGTTATGGCCCTCTATCCTCCCATTCTCTCTGACTTTGTCCAGCTTTCCTGCAGTAACAGATTGAGGGGGTATAATAGTCTGTGGGAATACTACCATATGACTACCTCACATGCAAAAGATGTGGATACTGCCAGATTCAAACAATCAATGCCCCATACTAATGTCCCCAGCCCACTGAGCCACACAGGCCGCCAGACAAAGATGTCATTCATCACACAATCAACAGCATACAGACATACATTATCATCCCTGCATTATGTGTGACATCCAATGTGTGCCCAGGTTCTATGTCAAAGCCCTGAGGTTGGCGGGCCTGCTGATATATCATTGCTGATGTACTGTTACAGCAGTTGTATGGGAACATGGATGTGATGGGGGTTGGGGACAAGCTGCCCATGATCTGCTGGCATAGACAGTTGTGCGACTGTCCTGTGACCCCAGTATTTACCTTCTTCCTTGACTACTGTGGATATTCCAGCCATATGGTCTACTGAATATTATGGAGCACATACTACTAGACTGGGTACCTGTTGCCCCATGTGTCTGTAAAATCTCTCCAAGTATCCCAGTAGCCCACTATTCCCTTGCATACATGTGGCAGTTCCATACATATGCTGCCATATTTTAGTACTCCTTACAAGTAGTGTATCGGTGAGTGACTTACCTTGCGAATGCAGCAGTTGACAGACTTGTAGTTCGGGGCAGACTCTGATGCTCGCAGTACACAGCCAATACATGGTTAAATACAGGTTGTGTGAGCTGGGTGACATTTTTACTATATGTAAGATGTCAGACCCTAGGGCTCTAGGTTTTCTGTGGGATCATATTGTGTAGTGTAGTACATACTGTCAACACCTGTGCATATGTGGCTGGAGAGTACTGCAGGGGTCCGCCAGATATATTGAGGCACCAAAACTGTGACTTCAGTAGCCAAAACACATGCTCTATGATCCTAGTTATGGCATTCTTCCATGGGTGTGTGTGCATTTCTGATGGGTAACATCATCTACAGTTCCAGTGCATAGCCAGCATCCCCCAGTAAATGGCCATGCAGAATGTCCCCTAACAAACATCTGGTACAGCTGCAATGTGTACCAGATATGGTAGTCATGACAAACTGCCAGGGCTGCCAGCACACACATTCAAGATAATGCCCTGGGCATTCCACATGACCTGGCAATTGATGGAGTGATACCCCTTGCAGTTAATGTAGATTCTACCCTCCTCACCGGGAGATGTCTTTATGTGTACATGAGTACAGTCTATGGCACCCAGTTCCTCAGTAGTGTGCTACATGGTAGAATTGTTGCATATTGCTGGCCCTCACCTCATAGTGAGGGGAAAATAAATGTGCTCACTGGTATGTGGTAACTTGGCATCCAGGAATTGGTGGAGTACCCTGGATGCTGTTGCCTGTGAAACCCCCATCATGTACCCAGTTGGCTTCTAGAAAGTACCTGTGGCTAGTATCCTTGGAGCTAAACATACCTTTGTGTCCACTGGGATGGGTTCCTCTCTGTTGGCTCTGGGTTTGAGTTGAGGGTGGCAGAGCTCAGTGAGTTATTGTAGTATGTCGCTGTCCACCCTGTAGTACTCTACAATTTCCAGCTCATGTAGCTCCTGGAAGGTTACTCTGTGCCTGAACACTCTTCTTCATAGTCTAGTCTTGTTGTCAGCAGCAGCATTGACCTCAACATGTAGCACATACAGATGCAGCAGACCTACTGCAGCCCCTAGCATTCATTCAGTTAAAATTTCCAAGTCTGTACTCCACTGGTGCAGAGTTTGGGGGATAAATCAGATTGCAGAGTGTATGCAACCTTTGTTGGGCTCTGCTGTAGGTGTAGGCTGCATGATTAGCTACCTATGATGCATTCCAGCTGCCAAGTACATCATTAAGAACCTTTAATGGCTGTTGTTTAAGTGAATCAGTAATATATCATTGTCTTTTGAATACACTCAGCACTGCACGCTATGCAAACATGTGTCAACAAGGGTCCCAAAGGTAAATAAAGCTCAGCAGTCATTGCACACCCACACAAAAGGGAACACTCAGCATGGCAGAGCACCACAAAAACATGCTGAAACACATGGCCTGAAGGTAAATAAAGCTTAATAGCCAGTGTACACACATCCCCTGTTGAGCACAGCAGTTGCCAAACAGGTGCAGCTGAGCTCCAATGAGCTTACAAGTCCTCAGACACACCGCCCGATGTGGACATGGTAAATAAAACTTTGTAGGCTTTATTAAATCCCCCCATTTTCTTTCATGTACATTACTGTGAGGGGCATGTAGCTGTTTCACAGTATGGGATGCCAAAGAAATCTATAGTAAACCGGTGGATTATCAATCAAACTTCCCTGCCTATTTATTCCGGGATGATTACATACTTGTCTTGTCTTATACTTGCACAATGAAAATTGATAAGACAAATAGGCAACTCCTGCATAAGACAGTACATTGCAGAACAACAGTAATGGATTGTGTGAATAGGTTAACCAAAATGCTAACAGTTGTAGGTATAACCATTGGAGATCAGACACTTTAACCGATTAAATTAATTGAGTCAACATCACTCTGAAATCAAGATAATCTTTTGAAAGGGTTAAAACAGACACAAAAGTTGTACAGCCTAAACCAATATTTCATTTACTTTTTTATTTTACTCTCCACCAGAAGCGCAGCACTACCAAGCTGAATTGTGCTGCTGATGGTAAAGCATTAGCACATATGAAATCATATCTTGAAGTGTTGAATTTAGAATGAAAACTATCAGTAGTCTGTGTTGCTCTCTGCCAACTTTCATGCAAAGAAACATTGTACCCACATAACCATGCACTAATCTGATGGACTACAGAAATGACTTGCATTGTGGTCATATGTTAGGTGTCACACATTTGTCATGACAGTTGTATTTACTAAATCCTTATATGGATGCTACAGGTGTATTATAAAATGCATGAGGGACCAAGCATGTTATTGCTGGTGGAACCATGGGTTATTCAACTCTTTTGAATAAAAGAGGCTTATTGGATGACATTGTATTGGTTGGATGAGTTGGGCAGTTGGAGACAGGAACACATAATATGGTCATGATGATGCAGTAGCGAATGTGTTATGCAGATATTTGTGTTGTGTTACTTGATATATCAGCGTAATTATTCATGCAAGGTCTGTACAAGACAGGTTTCATGATATTAAGCAGGCACATTAATACAGCATGAGGAGAATGATGTGCTAAGGAAAAGTGTAGCCAACATTTGCAGCCACAGGAGTCAGACAAAACATTCTAAAACATTTCTATCGTTCATCTGGATTCAAACCTTTACACCATTCCAAAAAATTATACCTTAGTATTATCTAAGCACACCATTAGGAAGTTATACTTGTGATAGTTCACATTTGACAGCAGATTTCAGAAAACTAGAATCTGTGTGGATTCATCTTCAATACTCTATTCACCACTGTAATCTGTACAAACAACTCTGCAGCTTGTTGAAAATTCCATTAAAATGGCTAAACATAGATAAGCACAGTGGCACTAAATGCAACAGAGTAGAAGGCAAAAAAATCACAAGATATCACCATAAGTTGTATACTTCCATTTAGCCGTAGATGCATTTGTTGCCTGGCAGCCAACTTTGCACAAATGCACAGCTGAAAGAATAATGATACAGAATGGAGAAGATACATCAACAGGGAAAGATGGATGGAGAGACAGTGTAGCTTATGACAGAAGGGTAATGGTGGCTCATAATATGAAGCCAACAGGTGCACATAAAATAGTGTGCCAAAACAGTCAATAATGCTTGGCTAATGGTTGAATTAGAACCTTGAAAGTAGTTGAAAGTCCGAATATACATGTGAGCATGATCTCATTGTCACAAAATTACTACTTCACAACATTTAAGTACCACAGTTGAACACACTGATTATTTACTGAAGCATGGCAGGTTAACAGCAATATAGACAGATGAAGAGAGGAATAGCACCAATATGTTTTGTGGGACATGTAAGAACGGCATGGTGTGTTACTCTTACTTATTAAATTAAGCAATAACCAATGATGGGGTGTGATATATTGAAGATTTACCCATGGTTGGCATGGTTTAATCATGAGGGCAAAGCCTGAGTGATAAAGCCAACCATGGGTAAATCTTCAATATACTAGAACCACGGAGTTGGTTATTGCTATTATACAATGACATTATTTAAGAAAAAAATACTAACTTTTCTTAAATGCCCTTATATAACGGTGCATTACTGTTCTTCCGTCATTGGTGGTATACTGCTTCCTTGTGTTGATGTACTGTGCATGCGTATGGGACTTGCATTCCCACATATACCCAGTACATCAATGCTTTGAAACAGAAGCAACGGAGAAAAAAGTCTCCTTTGCTCTGTTTTTTTATTTAAAAAAAGTTTTGGACACTTTATACCAACAGAAAAAAGTTTGGGCGACATGACCTTTTTCCATTGGTATACTGTGGGGTTTACAAGGGGCACACTGGCCAATCAGCATGCATGTTTTGGAATATTAATGGGAGCTCATTTTATAATCATTAATCTGTCATGCTCTGCATAATAAAGTGCTCACTACAGAGAGAAATAAGGAATAGGCAAATGCAAAAACATGAAGAAACAAGGATTAAGTCCTCCTTATGGGGCTGCAGTTTTGCAAACAACATCTTGCTGCACTATTCAAATGGTATGTTAGTGAAATGTGTATGTGGAGAAATACATTTACAGTTACATATATGATAGAAAATGACATGCCATGAAATAGTACATTGACCTACAGCTGTAATCAAACCCATGACACTGTGCAAAAACATCAGTCTAAAAACAGGGTAATTATCTCAACATGCAACATAGGATCTCCTACTTTGACATCCAGTGGGTTAAGAACTGTTAAAAATTTCACAGTATTACCTTTAGTCTGCCTTTGCTCTGAAAGAGCAGTAGATTTCAGCACATTTGCATGAAAGTAACAGGACCACAGCATATTAAACTGAAATAATCAGAAAATGCAATATAAAAAATATAAAATTTATTAGTTACAGCTTGAAGTTATGGGAAAGAGTAGTGGAAGCTAGGTTAAGAAGGGAGGTGATTAGTGATCAGCAGTATGGTTTCATGCCAGGAAAGAGCACTACAGATGCGATGTTTGCTCTGAGAGTGTTGATGGAGAAATGTAGAGAAGGTCAGAAGGAGTTGCATTGTGTCTTTGTCGACTTAGAGAGAGCATATGATAGGGTGCCTAGAGAGGAGTTGTGGTATTATATGAGTAAGTCAGGAGTGGCAGAGAAGTATGTAAGAGTGGTACAGGATATGTACGAGGGTAGTGTGACAGTAGTGAGGTCTGCAGAGGGAGTGACGGATGCATTTAAGGTGGGATTACATCAAGGATCAGCTCTGAGCCTTTTCTTATTTGCAGTGGTGATGGGGAGGTTGACAGACAAGATCAGACAGGAGGCCCCACAGACTATGATGTTTGGAGATGACATTGTGATCTGTAGTGAGTAGGGAGCAGGTTGAGACCCTGGAGAGGTGGAGATATGCTCTAGAGAGGAGAAGAATGAAGGTCAGCAGAACTAAGACAGAATATGTGTGAAAGAGAGGGAGGATAGAGGAATAGTGAGGATACAGGGAGTAGAGTTGATGAAGGTGGATGCGTTTAAGTACTTGGGATCAACAGTTCAGAGGAATAGTGAGTGTGGAAGAGAGGTGAAGGAGAGTACAGGCAGGGTGGAAAAGAGTGGCAGGAATGATTTGTGGCAGACTGGTACCAGTAAGAATGAAAGGGAAGGTCTACAAGAGGGTAGTGAGGCCAGATAGGTTATATGGGCTGGAGATGGTGGCATTGACAAAAAAGCAAGAGTCAGAGCTGGATGTGGCAGAGTTAAAGATGTTAAGATTGCACTGGGTGTGACAAGGATGGACAGGATTAGGAATAAGTATATTAGAGGGTCAGCTCAGGTTGGACGGTTTGGATACAAAGCCAGAGAGGTGAGATTGCATTGGTTTGGACATGTGCTGAGGAGGGATGCTGGGTATATTGGGAAAAGGATGCTAAGGATTGAGCTGCCAGGTAAGAGAAAAAGAGGAAGGCCTAAGATTAGGTTTATGGATGTGGTGAGAGAGGACAATGCAGGTGGTTGGTGTGACAGAGCAAGATGCAGAGGACAGGAAGAAATGGAAACAGATGATACACTGTGGCAATCCCTAACAGGAACAGAAGAAAGAGAAGATCAGCAAATGCAATAAGAAGTTAAACAGCATTCACCGTCACTCTGAATTGCTGCACCATGCCAATCTCCACCCAAATACTAAATACTAATGACATAAAGTAAGGTCTTTTCCATGTTTTTTTCTGGCTATGTGTTGTGTGTGAATCTATTTTTTGACCAGATTTAATTTGTGAAAAAAAGGTGGATAGGGCAGTGGGTAAAATGGGGTTTGCAAGCAAAGCGTAGGACACAGGGGAAAGAATACAGGCATTTGCAGGATGGTGTTAGGAAGGGCATCGAAGCTATCAATGTTTTCAAAACATAAATGCACAATTGTACACACAATTTCATGACTTGGAGTGTCGCCACACCAATGATGGGTTATAACAAAAGAATAATGTTGTATAACCAATTGAACCAAATCAAGTGTGACAAAATGACACATAGTTGAAGTAAAGAGCTGTGGGAGGTTGGCCTAATGGTTAAGGTATTTGCCTTGTAAACACAAGCTGCAGGGTTTGATTCTCACATGGGATAATTGGCTAGGCTTAAAATGACCCACTGGAGCAGTTAAACTGGATACGAGGAACAGACTAAATCCAACAAAAGAGAGTCCAAAAATGTCACGGAAGACTAAAAAACAGGCAGTTTATTTAGAGTAAAAGCTTTTAAAATTCAAAGTGTGAGCAACTTCTTTCATCACAAAATTAATTAAATAACTGTTTATATATACACTCACGTCACTATGCTTAATTGCTAATCAACAATTTAAAACAGCAATGCAATGTGATTCCTTTGCAAAAACATACATTACAACTCAGAACAGCCAGGTTATTTGTTTAATATCACATCTATAAAAAATATATATAAAATATACTGTCCAACACTAGATGTTGTTAGTTAATTTTAACAATGATACTTTTAAAGTATATTTAATGTGTATGTTTTATTTTTATTATTATTATTATTTTTATTTCATCATGTTTTTCGAATGAAATATATACTATATAATGTAAAATTAAAAGCTCTCTAAAGTGACTCTATAAATAGTCATAAATTACCTAGTTAAAATTGTTATAACTATACATGCCTCATACAAAATCCAAGTATAACTAAACTAACAACTATACAAACATGTATTAATAAATACATATATTATAAACACTCTAAAATGTATGTGTTAACACAGGTATATTAATAATGATGTAAAACAAAAATCTAGAAAGTAATTATATTTTAATTATAATTTATGACTATTTATAGAGTCACTTTAGAGAGTTTTTAATTTTACATTATATAGTATATATTTCATTCGAAAAACATGATGAAATAAAAATAATAATAAAAATAAAACATACACATTAAATATACTTAAAAAAAATCATTTAAAATTAAAACATAACAATATCTAGTGTTGGACAGTATATTTTATATATATATTTTTTAGATGTGATATTAAACAAATAACCTGGGCTGTCTGAGTTGTGTATGTAATGTTTTTGCAGGAAAATCGCATTGCATTGTTTAAATTGTTGATTAGCAATTAAGCATAGTGGCGTGAGTGTATATATAAACAGTTATTTAATTAATTTGAAATGAAACTGCCTGTTTTTTAGTTTTCCACTGGAGCAGTTAGACTATTACTAGTCTATGAACAAGTATTGGGTAATAATTTTTGTGGGAAAGATATTCATTGTTTTTTTGGGGGGAGGAATGTTGTGGAAGGTGCTTAAGAATGTCAAGGTCAAGTAAATAGGATATGTTAGGAAGCATGCCCAGATATATAGGACATACAAGTATGACTTCTAATGGAAGCAAAAGGTTGGGAGACACCATAATTGGGGAAAGGAAGGGGGCATTGAAGTTGACACCATGGACAGCTTGAGATCCATGAGAATCTGATCTTCACCCTCAAATGTCATCATTGTCTCTTGTTTTAGCTGACTGGGTCAGTGCCAGATGTAGCATTATTTTAGATATGCAATACAGGACCTTCTCAACCCTGCAGATACATGCAGTGAGACCACTCTCCGCAATATTTTCCACCAGCCCTGTCAGCTCCTGCCAGGTAACAAAATTGCCACCTCTACTTGCACTGCACTGAAAGGGTACCACTGCACCAGCAGCAAGGGCAGAGATACCTAATGTAAGTGCAGCAGGTAGAGCAGGGGCTGGGGAAGTAATGCTGGTAGGTTGTGAACCCAAATTACTGCATGCCTGTGTCATCTGTGGAGGTATGGAGGACTGAGTGCAGAAATCCATTTACCTCTCTGTGCTGATGGTCATTTTGGTTTCAGCAGCAAGATATGCAAACAGAAGAATGTTACTTAATTATAACCTCCCAAAACGAGGGTTGGGGAGGAATAAAATGATTAGATCTATGGCATGTCACAATAATTTATTTATTCGGTGTAATTTTGGAACAATACATCCACAATGATATGAATTTAGTATGTACACCTTTACCACATCCATATATGCTCTTAAGGTACGAATGTGTCATAAAATAGAGAAATCTCAGTTTTGATATAAGAAAGTAAGTCTTTGTTTCCCTATGATAGGAAATACACATTCATGTGTAAAAATTGTAATTGCAATAGTTAAATTGTTTACTTATTATTGCTATTAATATTTTAGAAATAGTATTCTAAAATAAAAACTAATTGTTGCTTCTGAGTATTGAACCCACACAGTTAAGCTGGTGTTCTCATTTCCAAAGGCATGCAGCAAGAGTTGTTGTGGAAGGCATGCATGCCCGATATCAAGGTTTATTTATGCCTGCACATGATGCTAGTGATTGAAAGACTGAAAATATTTTTCTGGCTTGAATTTTGACCAGTCATATTTAACCTGTGCCCCTTTGAGGCAAGTTTATCTCAGATGGAACACCTCACATTTAGCAGCTATTTACTCTCTGTATAGTATAAAAATATATATATATTTGAAAGCATGATAGGTAACTGTGTGTAGATAACTAATGCCATATCATAGAGAGGTTATGAGCCAGTATATTTACAAAACTGAGGAGTGTTCAGTTCTAAATTCAGCCTTCAATCAGTTTAGGAGATCCTGCTGTTTATACTTAAGGTCACTATAATGGAGTTGACCGTGTTCCTTGGTGCATGGAATGCAAGTTGTACTGGAGACAACTTTGGCTGAGCTATTCCAAGCCCCAGTCTTACAGGGAGACCCAGTGTAATCATCCTGCAGCAGCCCATGGCTGCAGTACTGCATGAGGAGTGCCACAAATATCCTGAACTCCTCCCCACCCCACCATAGTGCTCTGAATTTAGCACCATTTTCTCCTTCACCAGCCATTTCAGCAAAAGTCAGGCAAACTAGATAAGTCTAAATTGTTGCCCAATTCAGATCTCATGTATAACTGGTTGTGAGGAAAGATGCACAGCCTTGCCGACTGCATTTGCATGATTGAAAGCATATAGATTCATTGGCAGCCAAATGCACACTACTTACATCAAAGGTTATGAAACATGGCATTGAGATTTGCCATATGTGATGATCAACCTATTGACAAAAGGTTTCAATGTTCAACAATGAAATGCTTAACAGCATGGCTAAGTCTTGCAGTATGGAAGGGTAAAGATGAACTGTGGCATATTGTGACACTGTGGCTTACACAAGGTTAACATTAGGTTATACCATCTGGGAATTAAACCTATGAGATAAAGCATGCAACAATTGAAACTTAATCAATTGACATTGGCACAGGAAAACTATCTTTTAACCTTGCTAGTTAGAGATGCACTCATTTCAGAATGAAAATGCACTTCAGAGAGGCCTGTATAATGTGTGATTTTAAATTAGTCATGGGAATGCATTCCTATGTAAAAGGCAGCATTTCTGTTTGTAAACATATTTCAGATGGATGCAGTTAAATGAGCAGAGGAAAAACAGGCCATGGTATATTATATACATATTTCACAAGACATAACTATAACACATAGTTAAGATATGTGATGAGTCATGATATTTATAATAAAAGCATTGTGTTCATCGTACATATGCTACTGAATTTAAAAATAAATATCATTGTCCTGTTTAAGAAATTGCACACACATTAGCTTGAGGTTATATGTGAAGCATTAATGACATATGCTAAATAGAAGTTAACTTATGCAAGCATTACTGCTATACTGCTTGCAATAAAGATGCTTAACATTAGTATTTGCATTTAATTTTACAATCCTAATCAAAATAGTGTGAGAAATGGGATTCTGACACCCTTTGTAAAAAGTATCTTTTATCTAGATTCAAATTATCATCTATGTTCTTCATCTAAAGTCACAGCACTTATACATTGTGCCACAAAGAAAGTTACCTGACACGTGCATTTTCTATAATGAGTACTATCCATAGTGCTGGCAACTGTACAATACAGCCAGGCTTGTTTACACTATAAGTCAGCCTAAACTAAGCTTTTCACTTTTTTCCCTTAGACAGTGAACCATGTTTGCATGCTACCAATCAGATATCAAATGCAAAAGGCGTTAGAGAAACAAAGTAATAAAAAAATGACAGACAGGCAAGCTAAAATGAAAACTTAATACAGGCATGGTGTACAGAAGTGCACTACAGTGGCACATTCATCCTTCTCACATCTCCTTGACGCATCTGAACTTTAATTTCTAACACATTATCAGGAGTGCATGTACTGCCATAATTAATGTTAAAGGTGACACACGACAGCTCATATGTTAGCAGACTGGAAATAGTTGACTTTTTCAGATAGTAACACAATGATTTATTTATTTATTTTATTTTACATTTGTTGACCGGGCTAGTCTGGCTGGATACATGTCCATTTTCAGCAGAGGCCCGAGGAGAAAAGCTCCACTATATACTGGTACATTACATAAAATACATCACTGTAAGATACAAATTATAAGGATCTAAAGAACTATTTGAATGTAGGATAGTCACAATACAGAAGCATTTTACAGAAATGTAAAATTCTTAGAATACTTTGTTGATTCCTATTCCCATATTATTAGCAAAAGCAGGAGTAGTAATATTGAAAAGTGAGAAGGTGGTAACACACACAAAGGTCTATACAATATAAATAGTATTAATAGTTATGATAAAACATTTGTGCCAGGGCACAAGTTTTAAGAAATAGATTTGCACAGCAGGGAGCAATGTGTAGGTTTAAGTGAGAGGAGAGATGACAGGTTGCAGTAGTGTATCAAGTAAAGAGAAGAGACGTTATAGGAAAAGTAATATCTAAGTGGATACTAGGTGAGCTACAGAGGAGGAGTGAATACTAGTAGTAGAGACAAGTAGAAAAGTAATGGAGAGAGCTACAAAGAGAGTTGGGTGCTGAGGTCAGTCAGGATTAGAGCAAGGGCATAGCCAGTTAGATTTGAAATGGTTCCTTAGTTGTTGAAAAGTTTTGATGAGTCTAGGGAGGTCAGTTCTATGTGAAGTTTCTTCCAGTATGAGCCAGCAACATTTGTAAACAAGGAATCACCAGCTCTATTGTGTAATTTGAGAGTGGTGACTAGCAGTTTGTTTGCTGAGCGGAGGGTATTAAGATTCCTGTAAGGGGTGACAAGGTTATTAAGTATTGGTGTACTGTTAGGGTAATGGAGAATTTTATGGGTGATAACTAATTGATGGAGGAGAATAAGATTTTGAAGTTCAAGCCAGTCAAATTTTTTGAGATTAACACAATGATGGGTACGAAATGGGGAACCTGTGGCAAATCTGGCAATGCTATGGTAGGCTGTGGCAAGTTTCTGAAGGTTAAATTTTGAAAGGTTGATAAAGGATGGGAGGCATACAATAATGTAGAGATGAGATGAGTTTGGGATAGAGACACCCTGCTAGTTTGTGTAAGAAAGGGCTTGAGTCTATAGAGGGCACCTATCTTTTTATTAACAGCTTTGATGGTTAGGTCAATGTGGCAATCAAAGTTTAGTTGATTATCTATTGTAAAGCCTAGTAGTTTAGTGGAATAATCAGGTGTAATGATAGTGCCATTGTCAGACACAATAAACAAAGAGAAGGGGGCAGACTTAAGGGTAGGTGAGAAAAGTAATTTGTTTTTTTTGGGGATTGAGGAGGAGACAGATATGTTTGAACCATTTTTCTGCTGCTGTAAAGACTTTTTGGGTGGAAGAATGGAGTTCAGCTGGAGATACAGCAGAACAGATGAGAGTTGAATCATCTGCATACTGAATACATGTGGATGTTGGGAGTGAAATAGATAGGTTATTTATAAATATGGAGAAAAGAAGGGGACCTAGGATGGATCCTTGAGGGACACTGATAGTGACAGGGAGCTGAGAGGATAGATGGCTGGCCCAAAGCACTGCTTGTTTTCCATCTTTCAAGTAAGAGTCAAACCAGTGCAATGCCATAGAGTCAAGTGAGAGAGATTTCAAAGCGCCTAGCAGAAGTTGATGGTTCACCATATCAAAGGCTTTAAAGAGGTCAAGGAATAAAGCAGAGGAGAAAAGGTTGTTATTGCAATTTTTGTTGATATTGTCTGAGAAGGAGAGAAGAGCAGTGGAAGTGCTATGGAAAGGTCTAAAGCCATGTTGGGAGTCTGCAAGTAGGCTATTATGTAAGAGATGATTTAAAAGTTGTTGGTGTATACAACGTTCCATAATTTTAGATAGTGGTGATAGAAGGGCTATGGGACAGAAATTAGTAAGTTCATTAGTGTTTCCTCCTTTATGCAGATGAATGATGTGGGAGACCTTCCAGAGGGAAGGAATAGTAGATTTGGTTATTGTTCTGTTAATTAAGATGGAGACTGGGTATACTAGTTCTGCTGCTGCTAGTTTCAGATATTTGGCTGGTAGTTAGTCGGCTGATGGAGTGCATGGTTTAAGTTTTGAGAGTAATTTATGTATATAGGTTGTGGAGACTGTACTAAATTTTAGAGTGGGGGTGTTTATTTGAGGTAAGGTCTTTTGAAGGGAAGTGGGTGGAGCCATGGTGTTTGCTAGAGTGGTGACTGTTTCAGAGAAGAAGTTGTTGAATGTATTGGCAATTATGTTGGGAGGGGTCTGAGCTAGGTTAGTTGGAGAAGGTGTTTTGGTATTCCCTGGATGGAGTAGTTTATTGATTCCTGACCAGAATTTTTTGGGGTTAAGATTTTGATTTTGTTGATATTGAAGGTAATAATTTTTTTATCAAGATAGGTGAGTTTTTTTGTAGTATTTCTAAGGTGTTTGAAGTTTTGATGGTCAGTTGGGTTTTTTGTAGCTCTCCATTTTGACCATAGTTTGTTTCTTAATAGCATAGTTTGCTTGGTTTCTTTAGAAAGCCAAGGGGCAGCTTTGGATCCTGTTCTAATTAAGCGAGGGGGGGGGTGATGGTCAAGAATTTGGAGAAATGTGTTGTTGAAGAGGGTAACTGCTTCATCTAGGGGGAGGTGTTTTAGAGCTGACCAGTTGAACTCTTTGAGTTCATTACGGAAAGTAGGAAGGTTAAAATTGTTTTTGTTACGTATAGTATGATAGCTAGCCTGTTTGAGATTGTTATTTTTTTGTTTAGTGATGTAGGTGAGGAGATGGTCGCTGATATTATCTGGGAGTGTTCCAGTTTTATACAAGAGGTGATTGTTGTTGACTAATATCCAGTCCAGGATGGCTTGTTTATTGGTAGTTTTGTGTATCCTGGTTGGGGAGTTTATGGTTTGTTGAAATTTAAAGAGGTTGAGGTAATAGGTGGGTTTTTGTGTTATGCAGGAGTTCCAATCAATATTAAAGTCTCCTTATATTATGGTTTCCTGAGGAAAGTTACAGGAGAGCCAGCTAAGCATGTTTTCAAGTGTATTTAAGTTGTTGCCAGGGGGGATATAGGAACATATTATATATATGGCTTTGCTTTTATTTATTTGGAATTTGCTGCAGAGTATTTCAGCATTGGCAGGGGAGGGAGGCAGGGAGTTGATTGAGGACACCTGCAGTTCAGATTTATAGAGTAAGGCAACTCCCCCACCCTTTTAGTTTAGACGATCCTGCCTTAAAATGCTATATCCAGGTGAGGTAATTTCATTTAATTTCATTGTCTTTGGTACCTGGTTTAAGCCAGGTTTCAGTAAGACAGATGTTATCAAATGTGTAGAGGTCAATTAAAGCATGGAGTTGTGTGATTTTGTTGTTAATGCTACGAATATTTAGGTGCGCTATTGTATGAGAGTTAGAAGAGAAAGAAAATGATATCACAAAATATGTGTAAATATTTATTTAGAACCCCATTTTTAAAATTATCATGTCACTGTATTCAAATGCAATATCAGCTGTTTTTTTTTTTCTCTAAGATCACTGCACTTGCATCTTCTGCCACAGAAAAAGTTCACTTATAGGTACACTTTCTTCACCAAGTATTATCCAGAGTGCTGACAGCTGTGTAACATTGCCAGGCTTATTTGCCTACATAAGACAACCTAAACTACGTTTTCACTTTCCTTAATCAGTGAGACATATTTTTGTGCTGCCAAGTGAACAGCAAATACAAAGGCATTATAAATATATGAGAGTGAGAATAGAACTGGCAGATAAATTAATTCAATTAATGGATATATATAGCAATGACCAGAGCAAGAAGTGCATTCATCTGACAGTCATCCTTCCCATATCTCCTTGCAACATCAGACATGTAATTTGTGGAACGCATTATCACACTTATAGTTAATAATAAAAAAATGTAAAAGTGGACAGACAGCTCAAATGCTGTTAGTGTTGAGAATAGTGGAGTTTTACACAAGACAGTAATGCAAAAATCTGTGTAAATATGTCTTTATAAAACCACTAAAATTAATATCTAACTGCATTCGTATCCTTCACCTGTCATTTGTCTCAGTTCTCTTCCATTGCACATAAAAATTTTACATATTGAAAATAATTGAAATGTGATCTCTAAACAAGAGTCAAACAATGCATCATTTGCCTTGTGTCTCTTAATTCCCTTTATTTACACCCTATGACAGTGTTGGCCATCAGTCAGGTTCATTGTCTGCAGTCATTACTATCCAAGCTAATGTCCATGTATCAATGCCAAGCATATCTGCACTACTGAAGGCAAGCCAAATGGCATGCAAATGATCAAGGGGAAAAAGATGTTTTGAAACAAGTTCTTTAAATGTTCATTTATCATGTTTAATCATCCTTTTTATATTTCAACAGAAACCTGCTTGGAATTAAGCTATCAAACCAGGGTATTAAGAACAATCATTTAATATTATTTTCCATATTTACTACAGACAAAGCCATATATTAAGGAGAAAAAAACATGTTTAAATGTGACATTGTATCAAGTCACACTGCAAGTGTAATATAATTAAGTTATGAAAGTTGTCCTTTCTCATTTGCCAGCAAATGTTTGGCTGATCGGGATATTGCTAACAGTTAGTATACCTATGTACTTACACAATATTAAACTGACTGCAAGCACTGCTGGTGAGTTCTTTTTCTTTATGGTGCTTCATTCCTTTATCTATACTTAAGATCAATGCTATATCATTTTTAACTGCATATAGCATCTGTATCAATGTTTAATCTACTCCCTTGAAAATGCCTAACATTGTTTTAGTAAGAGGCAGTAACTGTGGTTATCAAAACAGCATTTGAATGTTAGGAATATTGCTCTTCTAACTCAGTCAATGTATTTTCAAACATTCTGGTAAACCTCTTTTCCCTGACACATACATGCATAAGTGTACATCAAAGAATGGAGGCTGTGAAACACTGATTGTTCCTGCAGTCAGGCTAATCATAAACGTCAAGCCATTAGCAGTTAACACTTCTCAATGCTCATTATTGCAGTGCTAGGGAGTATAAATGAAATTGTGTAGCTCCTTATACCATGTTTACCCTTAGTGCAAATTGTGGTATTCAGAAATACTAGGGATTTAACACCTAATTTGCATATGCACACAATGCTCACAGGGCAGACGCTGCACTATATAAGGGCAATTGTGTAGTTAACACACTTGTATCAGAATGTATGGATCCAGAGAGCTCAATACTGCTAAATACACACAACTTTTGAAGAATTATTTACTTTCTACACTGCTTAATTGTCAAGGTATGTTGCAGTTTGTTACATAATCCTTGTAGAGTAACATTAAGAGTAAATTGCAGTACTTATTACAAACAATTTATTTACCTTTCTGTTTTCTTTTCTTATCCTTTGAGTATAGTATAATTTTGTAGCATGATCAGATATTTGCGCATGTGTTAAAGCAAAGAAATGTGTTAAGTTTGTGATATCTACCTGGCTGCCCTCCACATCAGTGGAGATGGCACTATAATAGTTCTCTACATGAAGTTTGTGATATCTACCTGGCTACTCTCCACAGTGGTGGAGATGGCACTTTAATAGATTTGTGCATTAATACTTCTTCATAGGTTCATAGGTAAATACCAGGCTAGTTGCACTTGTGGGCCATATTAAGCTTATCAAATCTTTCCTTTTTGTGCTCAAAATAACCTAGATCATTTGTTTATAGATTGGCTTTACCCATCCCATAGTCAATAATTATATATTTCCCCTAATGAGAATAAGATCATACCATTGATAATCTGAGTGGACCCATTTATGGGATAAAACATTTAGGAGCTGCATGTGTCCATTAGTAGTACAGGAAGAAATTGTAGGTAAAGACTTCCTGCTACTCATCTATAGATCCAAGTTGCATTTGAATATGGATAGAGATGAACTTTGTTGTATGTGGATAGGGAGTCTGTTCCAGTGGTATCCTTTGTGAGATATACCTTCCCTCCAAGCAGTTCTGTTGATGTTGCAGAAAAAGTTTAGATTCCAAGACCAAGTATTTCTGATGCCATTTAACTTCTTTTTATCAAGTAAACCTATCAGTAATGGGTCAGAGGATGCCTTGTATACCGGATACAGGTCGCCTCTTAAATTTTGAATTATTATTGTTAATGCTGTGATGTGAATTACTGAACTTTGTAATTTTATTAGAATTTTTTGGGGGGGGGTGTTTGTCCTAACTGGTGTGCAGTCATAAGGAGGATTACCTTTGAAATTGTTTTGTGCATGATGGATGTATACAGTCATATATTACTGAGTTCATAGCCATCCTGTTTGTGCATTATATACTTAATTTTGTGTCTGTTTTCTGCTTCATCTCATAGAGGGATACGGCATCAAGGAAGAACTCTGTAGCACATAAACCACCACTGACTGATGCAGAAAATGAGGTCATTATCTAGGCTTTATGTTGCCATGGAGTTTTTATCTTAGGGAGAAGTGGAGGTGACTTAAATTTCCCAAGGCAGGATATGGCAGCAGATGGTCAGTGACATCTCTGCTATTGGTGACATGAGAAAACAACTCCTAGACATGACACCAGGTCAGTGATATAACCTCTGCCTACTGTAGGTTGGCTGCAGTTGCAGGCAAACAGATAACTATGGGAGGTGCTCATGTTACTGAACTACCACCAACTAAAACAGAGTAGCTCCTTCCACTGTCAGAGATCCAGATAACTCAGCAGGAGGTTCAAACAGAATCCTTGATAGTGCTGATGTGGTTGACAGACCCAGAATGTATCAAGCAGAACTTCCTGGTATGCAAAACATGGGTGTCATTGTTATAATTTTATATGTGTATATTGTATATGCGTCATATATCTAGGGCCAGTGATAAATGTGAGTCAGATGACACATTAATAGAGAGATATAGAGGAGGATATAGAGGAGGATGTTGGGCTGGGGGGGGGGGGTCAACTGGTCAGTAGATTTCTGTAGGAGAACATTCTTAACCTGCACATGTAAAGGAAATTGTTCTGAGATTCTTGTTTCATTTGCATTGTGAAACATATCAGCATTATTCCCCTTTCTTTACAGGGATATCTGGACTGCAGGTTTCAAAACCACCTGCATATGGAAAGCACACATTTGGTATTACTGTATATAAGATAGATTCAAGTGTAACTAAGTACAATTTGTAGTGTTTTAACATCTATTACATCAGAAAAGGTTTTGATTTTGTATTGCTCTGTGTTCTGTTTATTGCTTCTTATCATAAGTGTTTCTGACAGTGGCACTGTGGAACTCCAACTACCTGATAGCAGAGTATTGATAACTTCTGATAATGAATGTGGTGATGAAGTGGTACAGTTTGGGGGTGCAGAGGATCAGTCTGACAAGGAGGCTGTGGATCCTACACCACCTACCCATATTTCAGACAGTCAGTATGCCTACCCTTACCCATGACACGGAGAACACTGATATAGAACAGGTTGAGGGTGACACAGTTGATTAGGATAGCATGGTTACTGTGGTTGCATAGCTGGTAGATTCTTTCTGTAGCCATCATGAGGGTAAGGTACCACACAAGAAGGTTAGTAAAGGTGCTGGGAGGAGGCCTGCTGTCCACCTTCCTCCAGATGCTGATGTTTCATTAAGTGTTGCCAGACATATGTGTAGGGGCATAGTGGAGGTACAAGTATGCTCCAGCAGGGCCTCAGGAGATATATAGAGAGTACTAAACTTTGTGCATTCTGATGTGCATGACTTCCTGAACCATGTGGGTGATTCATTGGACACAATGAATGACATAGTGGATTGGATAGTATCCATGATGGAATACCTGCTGGGGAGGGAGGGCATCCATGTGCCCAGAGAGCTGCTATATCTTCTGGTTTTAGCAGACATGGCTGTACAAGATCCCTCTCCCATAGTAACACTAGTTTCATTGATCCATTAGTGATTGCAGTATTCACAGCCTGATGTAGCTGGCCACAGGGTCATCATCCTGGATGTAGTCATGAGGAGAGCTCATCCAGCAGACAACACTCATGTTCATGTAGCACCTCAACTTCTAGCCAGGGCCATGGAAGTAGCATTGCAACTCATGGTAGAGATGGTTCTTGTGGTCAATGGTAACAGTGCTAAACTGACTAATCTACCATGCATGGTTCACACCTGTCTGTGATATGACATAGTGCTAGCACAGTGCTTGATTGTGTTCATGCAGATACACGTGCACACACACATACATATGCACACGCACACACACACATATGCACATACATACACACACGAACACACACATACATACATACACACACGCACACACATGCACATACATACATACACACACGCACGCACACATACATACACGCGCACACACATACATACATACACACACACACACACATACATACATGCACACACGCGCACACACACATACATACATACACACACGCGCACACACACATACATACATACACACACGCACACACACACAATCATACATACATACATACATACATACATACATACATGCACACGCATGCATGCACGCGCACACACACATGCACACACACATGCGCACACACACACACACACACACACACACACACATGCACACACACACACACACACACACACACACACACACACACACACACACACACACACTAAAAAAAAATCACTTGCCCTTACAAAGTTACAAACATGCAAGTTATCTAAACAGTGCTATCGAGTGCTACACATCTGTTACTATCACTGAACACTATATACTCTGATAGATACATGAGTGTCTTATTCACACACATTCACTTTTGTGTTAGCCTTGCACTCCCACCACCCCTACCACCACCCTGTGCAAATAATGATGAATGTGCCCTGCCCTTTGCACATGTCTTTGTGACTTAGGGTTGCAAGTATGTCTGATGTACAGAGTGGATAGCTAATGCTTGCCTATAAACAAGTTTGTATTTATCAATATGTACTGCAGAAGAAAAGTTTTTGACTTTTTGTTCATGTGAATGTCTGCTTACAAAATTGTTGAACCTCACTGTATTTCAATTAGCGTAGTAAGAAAAGCAGTGGAACCAGTAGGTACTTCAGTCTTACTTCTTGATATAGTTTTACAAATGGTGGTATAATTGACTTGTTCCATGTTTTATGCACAGTGCTCAATTAATGCTTGATGCACAGTATTGGTTAGACTATATAACTGTATTGCAAATATCATTCATGGTAGATATTATTGACATAAATGTACACCACAGACAAATGTTCTGCTTAGGGGCATATACATATTTCCATGTGGCAGTACTGTCTCATGTAACCTTATTTTCATTACAGGTTCCACACTTACCTTCTCATTATTGCAGGTGAGAATTGTGTCCCTGGGTGTTGTCCCTATCTGATGCTATCAGAACACAGCCATTACATGCTTAAGTAAAGGTTGTGGAGTTTGACAGACGACAGTTTTCATAAATGTATATGTGTGGAATCCTAGGCTTTAACCTAGGTAGTGATTGTGTGTGCTATCCTTGGCCTCCTAGCCAGAGCTAAGGCATACTGTGCATGCCTCACTCCCTCACTCTGCCATTACCATCTGCAGCTGATTGTTCTCTTTTAGACTCCTAATTGGTATCTGCTGTGCAGGCCCTACCTGCGGTCCTTGAAATGGTGGCCCTGTCCCTTGCTGTCCTTGTTATAGTTATTTCCTGAAAATTACTACTGCGTAACAAGGCATAGACTACAATTATTTTGGCAGATGTGTCTGGGTCATACTGCAGTTCACCACCTGATGTGTCTAGACACAGGAACCTTATTTAGAGCAATCCATACATATGTTATATTATATTTGTAGTTTAATCATGTGCCTCATGTTATCCTTGCTCAGCAGAGTTGTGTGGTTCTCGTGGATGTCATGTAGCAGGGATCCAGTGGATTACCTGCATCTCTCATTAGATGCCATTGAGGGATTTCACCTCTAGCAATCCTGGTTTACAGCTCACAGGTGTGCCATATATGAGTTGTGCAAACTGCAGGGTTACCTGCACACACTGTAGATGATCTCTTGGGCATTACAGACAACTTGACAGTTTCTAGATTGTTAATGTTTCTCATTCCTGTTCAACAGGAGAGGATTTCATTTCTATGTGTGTGCAATCTATATATAGAATTCCTGTATATTTCTTGCTCTCTCCTGTAGGATGCATGAAAAACAGATGTGATCCCTTGCATGTTATAGCATTGCATTTAAAAAAATGACATATTCTAGAGACTGATGATTTTGACACCCCTAATATATCCCCTGTGGGACTCTGGCAAGTACCAGCAGCTAGTTTATGAAAAGCTACACATACTTTTTTTTTCCAGCAGTATGTGTTCTCCATGATTTCCCTGGGGCGTGAGGTGAGTGAGGAAGAGGCTGCACATTTCCTCCAGTGTTTTACTATCCACTCAATATCACTGTAATTTCTGTGTCATGCATTCCATGATAAATCAAACAGGGTCTAACAGCATGCTTCTTCTTGCCCAAGGTCTGGCAGCAGCAGCACCCTGATTTAAAGACTTTTGCACATACTGCATAATAGCAGCAGCAGCCCATAACATGGTTTATTTCTAAGTATAAGTGTGCCTATATTCCAAAGACTGTTGGCGTTTAGGGCAAATGGCTACACTGTATATAGAGAATTGCTATATATTTTCCTGAATGGGTATGCCATGTTGGATTCTTTAACTAGCATATTCTTTGGCTCTTTGTGCTGCCATTAGCACATTCTGCCATATGCCTTTGTTTTGCAGCTCTATACACTGTGACACTGTGTAGAGCAGTATAATGAATACCAAATGGCAAGCTATTGTGTATTTGTTAATGATTATGGCCCAAAGGCTAGAGTTTAGCAGTGTGGCCTATGCAGCTATATTTTTAGGAAATATTGATAATATTGAATATGCTTGTTACATGATCTCATACTTTAACCTTCATAGTAAAAAAGCCACCTAAATTGGTACTTATGTACATCTATGTGATTTGTTGGCACTCTGATGTAGCTTACAAATCCCATATGGTATCTTGAGTGAGCAAGTTTATTTGCACTTGCTATTTATGTTCTCTTACTCTAAAGCTTTCACACAGAATTTTTTTGCCATTATTTCTTTTGTACTGTTTGATTCCTTATCTATTTTAAACCTCAAGGTTACTAGACCTTTGTAAATACTGAGATATGCTTTATATATCATGTAATCTTCTTTATGTATCAGTGTCTTATGTCTATTTGTCCCTCCTGGCTTTGGCCTAGATCATGGCTGAAAAGTGTCCTTGAACCAGGTCACTTATCCAGTTAACAAATTTAAATTAACACGTTACAATAAATTACATAGATAAAATTCTGCACTGTACTTTTTCTTTCATATAACTCTTGAGAATCACTCAGAAAATTCAATCCCTTCATAGTCAAATAGTCCAAATTTATCCACCAGGAATTCTTTCATTGCAAGGCAGTTTGTCAAACAACTGGAAGGTTTAGATCGGAAATCCAATTTGTTTTTAAATGAGAGCATAATGACAAAACTATGAAGTGCACCATGATTCTTTAGAGAAAAAAATGAAATTATTTCACTTTTACCTTTCTAAAAGAGGATAAAGATAAACAGCAGCAATAAGGAAATTCAGGAAAATCTGCCTTTATTCTCTCAATTGTCCTTTACAGAAAGCATGGGTCATTGGAAACTATGCACACTTAGGTTGCTAAATTTATGAAAAAAATCCAAACACTGGATGTGGTTAAGTTACTTGGTGCTTTGATAAGACACATAATACATTGAGCTATACGAAATTATCAAACCAAAGACGTAGTTTTAAGGAAAGCAAGCTTCAGTTTATAAAATGCTCTGGATATATGCTGAGACAGTAGAATTACAAAAAATCTTAAATGAATTAGTGAGGAAACTAAAGTTGAGAAAGGTAAAATGTGAGCCAAAAATAATTGAACATGAAGAATAACATAACATTCAAGAAGAGTAAAATGATGAAAGACACCGTTGAATTCAGCAAGCTCTGCAAGGAGTGCATGAATAGTGCAAGAGCTGCTGCATGCAATACGGCCTCTGAGCGATCAGGGAACAAGCTCCTGGGATGTGCACGAGTGCTCCTACACTATACCTGCATGGACACCACTGCTATATGCTAATTACCTCATTTGCTGGTGAAAAACATGCAAATAAGGTGAATTAGTGATTCAGGAAGCAGGCAGGCATCTGTGCAGGAATACTGTAACCTGCAGAAATGTATTTTGTTACTAACCGAATACATTTCTGCAAATTACAAAACAGAGGCATGACGGCTCTAAAAGCATGTATTCAATGCAGTAGGCATGCCAATGGCCAAATATATGGTCATTGGTATGAGAAATAGCTGCAAAATTCTAAAAAACAACTTTTTTTTTTTGGCTGATCTCGGCTGTTTAAGCATAGGGCAGCGGTCTGCAAATGGATTCGTCCAGAAAATAAGAAAAGATGGAAATAAGCTTTTAAACCAAATCAGCATTTTGCCATAATAGTCAATGGCATGCATAAGATGACAATACCAGGGAATAGTGGTTGCTAAGGGGGAAGGCTCACTGAGTGTGGTAACTATGAATTAGCATACTGTTTAAGACAGATGAGGGTATTTATACTGAATCACAGATTTCCTCTACATGTTAGCTTGCACCCAACCATTTAGGTGCAACAACACCATTGTATAAGTCTAAGAGGTGGATGACCTCATAAGGGGGGGTGTCATGCATGCTGTAAGCTTACTGGAGCTCTGTGGACATGTTTGCCCTTAGATGCGCACAGCTAAGGAAGGGGGTATGTCTGAGGCTTCCTAGCAGTGTTTACATTGCCTAAATGGGTGTGCACACCACGCACTAGGTTTTAAAAAAAAAAAAAAAGAAAGAAATAGAAGCTCTGTTCACATCTGAGCAGTGGGTATGCCTCGGGGCTTAAATGGGAAGGCAATGGGAAGGGAAAACAGCAGTAGGAAGGCAATCAAGCAGAACTAGCATAGTTGGCAGGTGAAATGTATCAGAATCAGCCAATTACACATGGAACAGCCTAGCACACTATTATAAGCTATGGAAACACCTTCCAGTCTGTTTTTTTCTCACAAACTCTACACCACCATTGTACACAGATGGGGAAATTTTATCTGACAAAACTAAGAAAATGTTAGGGGCTGCTGTCGCTGTCATACATCAATATGTGAAAGAGGCTGAGGATGGTGAGGATGTGAATCCTGATGACCAACCCACAGTGAGGATAAGGAGAAATGTTCAAAAACAAGGTACACTTGTACACAAGGTACCTTGATGATATGTTTTTGATTTTTAAGAGATGAAGAAGAGCTCCCAAAATTTGTTGAGACCTTATCCAACATGGCCCCCTTTTTGAAATTCACATATCATTTTGATACTACAGCTATATCATACTTAGATGTGTGGCTTGTTAAGGACATAAAATATAGTAGGTATATTGCCAAAATATACCACAAACCTACGTACTCCAATGATTTCCTTCATTACAGTAGTAATCACCCTTACCACCAGAAGAGGGCCATTGTAAAGGGCCAGTTGGTAAGGGTAGCAAGGATGATTACACTGGATGATGATTTTGAGGTGGAGTGTAAAAACCTGTGGGGATATTCACCAGGAGAGGATACCCAATAGATTTATTGGATGAGATTGTTATAGAGGTTAGAAGGAAAATGGAAATGGGACATTTCATGCCCATTTTAAATAGGGGAACCTTAATGGGTGACTAACAAATGTTCTTGGCGGAACATGTTTTTAATAGAAAGGATGCTTTAGATTACAATATCAGTTTTATAACAACCTTTTCAAGTGATGCCAAACTCCTGAGGGAGGTTATAAATAAAAATTGGGTCATGATTAACAAGGTCACTATGGCTAGGAACAAGTTAGGGCCAGGACCTAGGGTGACATTTAGAAAAGGCTCTAATCTAAAAACACTACTTGAAAAAGAAGTTAACCCATATGTTCCTAACAAAAGGATGAAGAAATGTGGAAGATGTTCTTCTTGTACACATTAAACTTCTTCCTCATTTTCTATAGGGAAAATTAAATATTCCTTAGAAGGAAAATTTGACTGTGGGACAACAGGTTTTATATACTTAGCTAGGTGCCAACAGTTCCCCTCTTTCTACATAGGAAAGACTGAGAGGCACTTTAGACAAAGGATATACGAGCACCAGTATAGTATTAGTAGACAGGACAATAACAATGCTTAGTCCAAGCATATTTTGGAACACACCAACCACACTTTCCTTTTTATGGTTATTGAGAAAATAGATCATAATCATAGGTTCATAGGGAGGTACTAGGCTATTAGCACTAGGGCCTATATAAGCCTAGCCAAAAAGGTACCCTGGCTTTCGCCACCCAAGAAAATTATTTTCCTGTGCCCCTGTCGAGCAGAGCCACAGAAGTGATCCCTGAGGTGAATTTCCTATTTCCTATCCAATCATCAAGATTTTTCTTGAAGAGTGCTAATGAGGAGCTCTGTTTGACATAGATAGGTAGTCTGTTCCAGAGAATGGGAAGTCTCTGGGAAAGGAATCTATCCCTCCAGCATGTTCTGTTTATTGTGATGACAAGGTTTAGGTCCCTAGAGCATGTAGCTCAGAGGGATTGGGATTTCATTAAGTGGAGCATGTCCAACAGCTCTGGGTATGACATAGCTTTGTATAATAGGCAGAGATCGCCTCTGAGTAAGCAATATGTGACTGAGTAAAGCTGGAGTTTTTTGAGACGGTCTGCATAGGGCATCTGTTTGAGGCCAGTAATCCTCTTTGTGAGGTATTTCTGTTGCCTTTCCTGTTGTTGTAGATGTCTTGTGAGGTACATACCAAAAGGGATGTTGTACTCTATACTGGGTCTAATGAGTGATGAGTAGAGGGGAACAATGACCTCTTTTTTTCCTGGATGAGAAACCTTTTGTGATGAGGTGAGCCACGTAGAAGGATTTTCTGACCATTGTGGCGATGTGATTATCAAAGGAGAGATTACTGTCCACCTGTGTCCCAAGGTCTCTTGTCACACTTTCGGCATTAAGTAGACTGCCACTTATGTGGTAGTTCATGGGTACAGAGTTTTTACCAAAAGGAATGACAATACACTTTTTGGCATTGAGCTTCAGGCCATGGCTTTGACACCAGGCATCTGTCTCAGTGAGGCCCTTTTGTAGTATGTCCACATCATTAGGAGTTTCGATTATGGCTCCTAGTTTGCAGTCATCTGCAAACTTTGTTAGCCAAAGACCTTCTGTGTTGGCCTGTACTTCAGAGAAGTAGATACCAAACAGGAGAGGACCCAGGTCTGAACCCTGTGGTACTCCATTTTCACTGGTCTGAAGTCAGATTTGGAGTCTGCTACTTTCACAATGTGGGTTCTTTCCGTGAGCCATTTGGCAACCCTTCTTGTGATATAGGGATTTATACCTAGTTTAGTGAGCTTATCTATAATTCCAGAATGGGGATGGTGTCGAAAGCCTTGGTGAGATCTAGATAAGCTGTGTGAACCACCTTACCTTCATCTATGGCTTTGGTGACTGCCTTTTACAAACCCAAACTGGGTAGGGTGCAGAGTTTGGAGATTACCAGTGTCTTTGTTTATGAGTTCCATGATGATACATTCCATGGCCTTGCAGACCAGGCTCGTCAGGCTAATGGGGTGATAGTTCCCGGGGTCTGTCATAGCTCCCCCTTTGTGGAGTGGGATAACCATCACAGCGCACCATTCAGTGTGCACAAAGCCTGAGGTGAGGCTATGATTGAACATAGTACTACGAAGGGGCCTTGGGCTTTAGGACTTGAGGAGAGGGAGTTGCTCTGGCAACTGAGAGTAAATACCTTTTCCTACCCTGGGTTGAATGATTCCTGTTCCCTGAAATATATTTTAAAACTTAAAGCATTAACTAGGTAAAAAAAACATTTCTATGGGGACATTTAATATTTGACATTTTTGTTGTAATTAATATCAGTGAATAATTTGTGTTTTAAAATGTTTTTATAAACAAAGAAATCTGAATGTATTTACTTATATACTTGCTGAATTTGGATAATGGCAGGTCCATGATGTCATCAACTTGGGTCTATTTAAATTGTACATGGAGCTATTACAAATGTCTGAAGAAGTTCCTTTAATGAAAGGTGACAAAAGCGCTAACAATAAATTTTAGTTTCAAAAGTACGGCATTTTTTCTGGCTGCAAGATTGGTTTTGTTTCTTTCCATTTTTTATTAATTGTTTAGTATATATCATGGGGATCTCATAGGCATCAGCATCCAGGGCACTCCACCAGTTCCTAGATGTCATGTCAGCACATGCCGGTGAGCACATATATTTCTTCAACACCCCTGAAGTATTGACCAGTAATATGCATCTCTTCCACCAAATAGCAGAGTACCCTGAGGTAGTGGGTGTTATAGACTGCATGCACATACACCTCAAAGCACCAGCTGATGAGCAGGATAGGGTCTACATAAACTGCAAGAGCTTCCCCTCCATCAACTGCCAGGTCATGTGCGATGCCCAGGGCATTATCTTGAATGTGTGTGCTTGCAGTCCTGGAAGATATCACAACTCACATCTGGCATATGACACAGGTGTACCAGTCATTTGCCAGTGGGGACATCCCATACAACCACCTACTGGGGGATGCTGGCTACGCACTGGAGCCATGGCTGATGACACCCTCAGAAAGGCACACACACCTGAACAAGAACTCCATAATGAGGCAAATGGACAAACCAGACTCATAATACCGCATGTGTTTGGGATGCTCAAGTCACAGTTCCGCTGCCTGGACATATCCGGTGGAGCCTTGCAGTACTCTCCAACTACATGTATACAAATGTTCATAGTATGTGCCATGCTACACAATATGATCCTGCGGAAACAGCTGCAGCAGGAACAGCACGGGGCAAGGCCACACAGCCCCCACCATTGCCAAGGCCATCACAGGCACAGATGGACTTGGAGGAGGAACTACCTGAGCCTGCTCATGTAGGCAGAAGGAGTCATGCGAAGGACTTGTTAAAGAGGCAACACAGAGCACATACACTGACACAGTAGAGACCCAGTGAATGACACCTCTCTCTAACTCGCGCATACAGTAAAAGGGATGCCAAACATGATACTACCTGTGTTTTGCCATGTATAGGGAGGGTACTACATGCATCTGACATAGTCAGCCCTCCAGCACCATCCTCAATACTGGCACAGCTACAAGGTAAGTCACTCTTCCTATCAATTGCTGAATGAAGTAGTATGTTCTGATAGTTGTATCTATGGTATGGACATGAGCATGCAAGGGAATTGGGTGGCTGAATGGGATGGCAGCAGATAGTGGACACCTATATGGGCAGCATGAAATCATAAAAAATACTGGTGTCAACATACTAGGCAGTACTACACAAAGTGAAAAATCTGACTGCAGTACATGTGGTGGCCCAAATGTGTGTCCATAAGATACACACATGCATGTCTGTGAGGCTCACATACCCACCACCAGCCTCAGCCAGCAGGACAGGTGTAGATGACCATAAAAAAGGCTAGGCTAAGGTCTCCAATCGATGGCAATGGTTAAAAGGCCCCCTCCAGACCTACACAGATGGACTACAACAGGTCTGGCAGTTGTATGTTCTGAAGGGTAAGAAGTCTGAAATTGAAATGTAGGTCAATAAAACCTAAGATCTGTACTCTACTGATATGCCTCCAGTCTCCATGATAGGTCAGAATACAAAATGAAATGGAAGCCAACAGAGTACCTGAAATACCAGTACAGTCATAGCAAATGTTTAAAGTCATCAGATGTTCTGCCTCAATCTTATGTATAAATGCAGTAACATGTAACTGTGTGGTGTAATAACAGTGGAACAAAGATTAGCCAAGCTGGCCCAATCTAAAGGATAGATTGTTGCAAAACAAAACATGCTGGAGGGATAGGTTTCTGACCCAGAGACTCCCCAGACTCTGGAATACACTGCCCATACATGTCAAGCAGAGCACCTCTTTGGACCTCTTCAAAAGGAACCTTGACGATTGGATGGCAGACAGGGAATTCACTCCGGGGATCATGTCAGTCACCCTGGTAGACAGGGGTCCAGGGAAGTAAATATCTCTAACAAATAGCCAGGGAATTGTTATGGCTAGGCTTGTATAGGCACTAGGGCCGATAGCCTAGTACCAACCTATGAACCTACGTGTACAATATGCAGGGGTCCATGTGTTAGGTTGGTGTATGTTCAATATTGTCTGGAAGTGGTCAGCATGTAGGCATGGAGGGTTGTATCTCGGTGGCCTATGGGCAGTACTGTGGATGACAGGGCCATGTTCAACAACTGCAGTGCCAACCACAATGCTTCTCAGCAATACCTATGTCAGCAGTCGTCCATATGCACTGTCCAGATGTCATTATCTGTCACTGTCTGAAAGATGGATCTGCCATGAATGTGGGCCCATACATACACACAGTACACAGGTGGAAGTATCCTAGACAGAGTACATAAAATGTAACTGTCAACTGCACACAACTTTGGAATTGTACATACAGGCTTGCAGCACATTAGTTGTCTGTGTAGTATGCAATACTGATGTAGTCTGACCAATCACTGGCAGACCACAAAAGGCACAGTTATGAAGTAATGAGAAACTGCCTGTCCCTGCACAAGGCAGCATAAGGGGAATGTCCCCATGTCTATCTGTGAGTCAGCTGCAAGTAGCTTCCATATCACACATGCACTCAGTTCACCCCACCATCAACCACAGGTTTATCACAGGTCATACCCTTGCTGCTGGGAATGAGTATAGTATGACCCCACTTCTGTATGGGAATACCCACAGAATGCAGCATGCTGAAGAGGTGTCCCATGCAGGTGTGTCCCTTGCTGTAAGCAGCACCCTGTCTGCATCCAGAAGAATGGATCAATATGGACAAGGACTATTGTCATTAACACCATGCATACTTACCCTGTCACCCAGGGGAATCCACTAGCTTTCAGCCTGGGTAGGAGTGACAGAATGCACTGGCCTGCTACAGATGGCTTGAGTCACTACCAAATGGCCTACAGTCTTCTGTCAAAGTCCTGTGCCTCACCTGTAGTGCCAATGTATGGTATCTCATGGGGTCCCAACTAACAACATAACACAGTCAACAGAACACAAATGCAAGGCCATGTTGACAATCCCAGTAGCATGCCCACCATGTCCTACTGCATGAACTGTGGACCAACCCCTAAATACCACTGGAATGAAAAGCCAACTATAGGGATACTTCTCAGATATCACTCGCATAATGTTAGGAAGAGGATAGAATAAGAGTGGGAGGGTGTAAAAACACGGACGTCATGGAGTGTGTGAAGTCTGAAACTCTGTGCCCATACTACCCCTGCCTGCAAACCCAGTAATTGATGGCTACAAACCTGCTTGTAAACCACAACATGAAGGGGAACTGACCAGATATGAGCCCTGCCTCTGGGTAAATTGGGTGAATCTGTACAGCTGAGAGGTATGGCTACAGCAGGATATGGCCATTCTGTTTCATCAATATATGTACAAGAAGAGGATCCTCAGCCACCATACTACCAAGGTGCTGGACAATTTACACAGACCTATCAGCAAATGTCTGCAGCTACCCCTCCAGAATGGCATGAGTGTGCAAGAATATGTAGGCTGCAGACCACAGTATAGGACACAGCTTCATTCATCTTGTATTTACCAGGAAATAACTGTGAGCAAATAAGTATATCTGTCAGTAGTTGATGACATAATACAGCACAGTGTAAAACAGTACATATGTCTGAATATCTCTCCTAACACCAACCATGTAACACAACCAGCGCAGACAGCAATAATTACAGTATCCCACTATCTGTCACCCATTAACTCCATACTATCAACCTATCTACAGATATCCTGCAGAAACAGGTTGCTAGCTGTAGGTGTAGAACACCAAACCCTGGAATGGAGTACAACTCTACCTGGAATGGATTCACACACTCAATATAGAAGGTCATACTGGGCATGCTCCTACACTTAGAGAAATGGAGCCCATGTCTGACAACACAGTGAACTATACAGACTTGTCATTCGCAGATGTCTGTGCGCACACCAAATTGTACACCATTCATGCTTTGCACACTCATTGGATAGGAATACTTGCACATATCCAAGGCCAACACACTGTAATAGGTCAAACATACACACAGAGATGTGGGGAGGAGAGAGACAGTAACAGAAATTTTAGTTATGAGGCTTGTCCCACCCACCACGCATCCAATTGGCTGATATCACATGATGTGCTGATGTCAATCACTGTCAACATTCCTTTTATTAGCCCTCAGCCTATAGTGTCTGTGGTGCTTGTGATGACTGTGTAACATGATAGTACAAATTAGTATTCATCTAGCATTTGTATACCCAGTCCTGTCAAATGTAAAGTGTGTGACTGTGTGTGTGACTGTGTGTGAGACTGTGTGTGTTTCCAGAGGAATGATTTATGACCCATTCACACACACTGCACTTCCCATTGCCCATGTTAGCACTCCTGCTGATGTCAGTCACCTTGAAATAACCATTTGGCTAAATGCCAACCCTATAAGCTACGTTGCACTTGCAATAATTGTGTAATAAAATAATGTAGCATACTAGGTAGGTATCATTTCTAATCCCAGACATAGCAACTGTGAAACTGTGTGTGTTTGTGTGAGACAGTGTGTGTGTGTGTGTGTGTGTCTTTGATACCTGATTTTATGGACCTTCACACTTACTACTCTCCCCTTACCCCTTGTTTGGCACTGCGGCTGATGTTACTCACCTTCAAAGATACCTTGGCACAGCTCTCCAACATGTAAATGCTGTGACACTTGTGATAACTGTGTAATACTAATGTGTACCATACTAGTCAGGTAGGAGTTCTAATCCCAGACATGGCAATTGTGAAACTGTGTGTGTTTGTGTGAGAGAGTGTGTGTGTGTCGTTCATGCCTGATTTTATGGACATTCACACTTACTACTCTCCCCTTACCCCCCCATTAGCACTGCTGCTGATGTTACTCAACTTCAAAGATACCTTGGCACAGCTCTTCAACATGTAAGCTCCATGGCACGTGCTGCAAATGTGGAACAATGTAATAGCAATAACTGCATAGGTATGGGTTTGAATCTCATCCATGGCAAGTGTTTTTGCGTGTACATATGTCTACTTATGTATGTCCGTACCTCAAAGATGTTGGCCCCATTTACACCCAGTTCACATCTCAGTGCCTAACTTCAGCAGTCCTGCAGATATCATCCACCATAGAAGTACCTGCTGCCAGCTCTAAACTATGTAAGGTCAGTGGTGCATGTGGTAAATGTGTAACCATAATGGTCTGAACAGTTTGTTAGAGGTTTGAACCTCACCCCTGGCAAATGTAAATGTGTGTAGGGTAAAATTATTTTTGGGATCTCTCACCCAATAAATCACCCAATGCCAGTATTTACAAGGGCTGGTGATGTTCCTCACCTTAGAAGTACCTTGGGACAACATGCAGCCTATAAATGGCGTGTGCGATAAATGCTATACACTGTAGTAACAATACATAGCTATGTAGGGGTTTGAATCTCAGTACTGGCCAGTGTGTGTGTGTGTCTGTTATCAGTATCCCTTGTGGGAGTTGCTGTGATTGTGTAATAACAGAATCCATTGTGGGGTGGGTTTTGCTAAATTATTATGTTGAGGACCTATTCAGTCAATATGTCCACATTACAAGGCCGACAGATGTCAAACACAAGAGTGGTTAGTGTAGACAATCCACAGCCCTACATGTGAAAGTATGGATTAGTGAACAATATAATAAGTAAAAAAGAAGTCAACCAGTGCTACTAGTCCACAAAACACTCGAAACAAAGCACTGTTACTGCAAACTGGATTCAAAGTATTTCCTTTATTGTAAAATCCTTAAAAACAGATGATTGAGCACTTTCTTCCCTCTCAAGCAGGGATTTCATCAGAATCTAACTTTTTCCCTCCAAAATTTCCCCTTAAATAGTGAATTACATCATTAAATCATTAAAACCTGGTGACTCATCTTATTAACATATAAAATTCATAAATATGCATTCAAAATATATTCATTCAAAATATATTCAAAGTGTAAAGTCCTAAGAAATTATATAACTATAAAAACAAATAAATATATCTTAGAAATTTTATATGAATGTGTGTGTACATATTTTTGTGTAACATTATTTCATTAACTCCACTTTTTTGTATAACAAGGGCTTAATAGAAATAACTTCATTCAGCCCAGGGACTTGACTTGCTTGTAACATAATTTGCCATCTTAGCTCCCTCTCTTCTATGTAACTTCTATAATTACCCCCTCTGGGGTTCTTTAAAACCTTCTCTAAGATGGCAAATTCAAAACCTAAAAAACCAGAGCAGTTTGTGGAATGTTTACATAAAGCAATGTTTAGATTTTTAAGTATTTGGTAAGTGTGCTCATAAATCCTGTCCTTTAAATGCCTTTCTGTCTTACCAACATAAAAACTAGGGCAGATTTTACACAGTGCCAAATAAATCACACCTATAGTTTGACAATTACCTTTTTCAAACTTTATTTCTGTCCTTAGAATGTTGTTTAGTGTAATACTCTCCCTAGTGTAAATATATTGGCACTGGGAGCAACGCCCACATTTTGAAGTGCCATACTTATTATTATTTTTATTCTTAAATTCACTTTCAAAACATTTTTTCAAATTGGGTCCAACTTCATAAACAAAATTTGGTTTATTACCCACTACAGTCCATAGCTTCAAATTATTTCTCAACATAACCCAATTGTCATTCATAATTTTCTCCACCTCATATGTTTTATTTCCAAAAGGAATGACCATAGATTTTTCAAAATCCTTATTGTCTTCAGGTCCTTTGTTTGTTTCTTCACCCATATTGTGTGGGTTCCCTAAAAGGGGTTTGTATTTCTTTCCCCATTCGTCCCTTACAAAATTAACAGTCATTAATGTTTTTAGTGGGGTACCCTCTTTCCTTAAATAATCTAGCTACTATTGCCAGTTCTTCATCAATATCTTCCTCATTAGATGTCATTCTTGCTATCCTAATGAGCTGGCTTTTCAAAATACTATTTGTTTGTTTTGTTGGGTGATTACTCGAATAATGTAGGTATGAGTTACTAAAATGTGGTTTTCTATAAACCTTAGATTTAAATGACCCATTTTTCTTTTGAATATTTACATCTAGATAGTTTGTACCATTCTCTTTATATTCATTGGTGAATCTTAAAAATTCTGTACTGTCATTAAAATACTTAATCATTTCTTGAATCTTAGTCTTCGGACTTTTCCACAAAATAAAGATATCATCCAAGAATCTAACATATAATTTCATATATTGAAAAAAATCACTTTTAAACACAACATTATGTTCCCAGTCCAATAACGCAAGGTTTGCATAAATGGAGGCACAAGATGCCCCCATAGCCACCCCTTTGTGTTGCCTGAAATATTCTCCTTCAAAAAATATGAAGTTATGGTCTAAAACAATCTCCATAAATTCCATAATTAATTCAATTTTATTACTTATAAGTTTTGTGTGCTTATTTAAACTCTCAGAGAACCATTCCAGACCTTCTTTTTTGGAATAGATGTATACAAATCTATTATATCAATAGTAATGGAAGTTATATCTTTATCCCACAAGTCTTTGTTTATTCTACCTAAAAAATCCCAAGAGTCCCTAATCATGTGGTCTGCATTAATAACTTGATTTTTTAACCATTTATTTATCAGCATCCCAAAGGGGTATGTTTTGGACCCTCGACCTGACACAATAGGTCTAAATTTCAAGTTTTCTAGTCCTTTATGTGTCTTAGGTATTCCAAACATTGTAGCTACTAGGGGTTTCTTAACTTTTTTAAAAAAAATGTATAAATAATTTGAAATTCTTTCCTCCAGTATGTATTCTTCTAAATAAAAATCTTTTTTTATTACTAATATTGATCTCATTTAAGGAAGCTGACGTGTAAGTCAATGAATCATTTAACATTTCAAATATTTTGTGGGAATATTCTAAGCTGTTGTAGAACACCATACCACCTCCTTTGTCAGGACGCATCACTCTGATACTCTTGTCCTCTCTCAAACATTTTAATATTTCATTTTCTTCTTTAGTCAAATTTTAGTTTTAAAAATGTTTTGTTCTCTACCTTTGAGTTTATATATATCTTCCATTATTGCTTTTTCCAAGCTAAATAAAATTGGATCTAGGGGCGGGTTAAAAACACTCTTATTTTTGGGTTCATACTTTAGCTTCTCTTTATTAAATATTTTTTGTCCTTCAAACATATATGCTAAATTAAGCTTCCTTAAAAACATTTTTAATTAAATAATAGTTTGTGTATAATCAAACTGTCTAGCTGGAACAAATTGCAAACCTTTCATACAGAGAGAGAAATGTTCCTTAGACAGCTCAACTCCTACAAAATTGTAAATATGATATCCTAACAGTGTATGTCTCACTCCATCTTGAACAATATTCCCTGCCATTCCTCCCTTTTGTTCCTGTTTCCTTGCTTCATCCACCCTTGTGGGTATTTCCTTACCTCTTGTAGCCCCACGTCCCATTCCTGCTGGTATTGAAAAGTTTGTGGTTCACATACATCTTCATCATATCTTTCAGTGTTGTGTTTCCTTCCATAACTTCTATTTTCTTTAAGTTCTTTAAACTTTCCTCTATAATATTCAATATCTTGTCCTTTATTACTTTTTTTGTTTTTGTTATTATTCAATATATATGCTCTATGGTTTTTATACTCTGTCAAGTCCCTGTGCATTTTTTTACACTTAATTTCATACAATTTATTACATTTAAAATCTATATTATCCATTTTTCTATAATATAAATTTTCATACTCTGAAAATAAAAGATCAGTAGTAATTTTTCTATTCAATATTTCAGCTTTTTCTATAAGTTGACTCAATTTTGTGTCATTGTTTTTAATAATTTTTTTACCCAACATTTCCAAACCATGTCTATTATGTCGGTAAGACAGAAAGGCATTTAAAGGACAGGATTTATGAGCACACTTACCAAATACTTAATAAAAATCTAAACAATGCTTTATGTAAACATTCCACAAACTGCTCTGTTTTTTTAGGTTTTGAATTTGCCATCTTAGAGAAGGTTTTAAAGAACCCCAGAGGGGGTAATTATAGAAGTTACATAGAAGACAGGGAGCTAAGATGGCAAATTATGTTACAAGCAAGTCAAGTCCCTGGGCTGAATTAAGTTATTTCTATTAAGCCCTTGTTATACAAAAAAGTGGAGTTAATGAAATAATGTTACACAAAAATATGTACACACACATTCATATAAAATTTCTAAGATATATTTATTTGTTTTTATAATATTATTTCTTAGGACTTTACACTTTGAATATATTTTGAATGAATATATTTTGAATGCATATTTATGAATTTTATATCTTAATAAGATGAGTCACCAGGTTTTAATGATTTAATGATGTAATTCACTATTTAAGGGGAAATTTTGGAGGGAAAAAGTTAGATTCTGATGAAATCCCTGCTTGAGAGGGAAGAAAGCGCTCAATCATCTGTTTTTAAGGATTTTACAATAAAGGAAATACTTTGAATCCAGTTTGCAGTAACAGTGCTTTGTTTCGAGTGTTTAGTGAACAATATAGGCAACCCTTCTATTACTCAGAGAACACTCTTCACCCATGTATCATACACAAACACACTTGGCTAGGCAACAACTACTATATTGGTAGTTCCCTGCATATTGCCTCCCAGATAGTAACCACGGTGTGATAGCAGTGGATTACATGCCTCTTGACCACAATAGTGCCACTGACATCAAAAAGTACTTTGTGTTACATCTCCCAACTGAGTGAGTTATCCAGCAATAAAAGGACAAGGCACCCTGTTCATTCCCCTCAGTAGCCAAATAAATGTGTACAGTAGCCCTTATGCCATGTTCCCCGCTGGATGCCTCCAACAACTGTAGAGTCTGCAAATGTACTCCACAAAGGGATTACCATGCCTTGTACACATGCCCTGTATGGACAGACGGCACTGACTCCACTAAATATCTGTATCATACTGCAAATGTAGGTGCAATCACAACCTCAGTTAAATAGCCAGGTCTCACCAAATGAGGTCAGGAATGCTACATCAGAAGATAACAATCTGTCACACAACATGCCCCAGAGACCTTAAGTACACTTCCACATGTCAAAGAACATGCATGTCGGACAAGTGCACAACCCAGACACTGTCTGTGTTATGGAATATAGATCATATACATGGGAAGCAGTGCACATTACTAGCCACCCACAATAGAAACCCAGATGAGTGGATGGTGAATACAATACCTACCCCTGGGGACCACTCCAGAGACTACACCCCTGAGCCACATTGGGGACTATTGTTATGTGGCCTGATGCCAAGGTATTCCCTTTGCCTAGCCTTGTAGAGCCTTCAGACCCATTCACCTACTACACACCTGTGAAGCAATGAACCTATGGATCTCTGTGTGTGTTTGCGTGGTGTGTGTTTGCATGGTATGTGTTTGTGTGGTGTGTGTTTGCGTGGTGTGTGTGTGTGCGTGGTGTGTGTGTGTGCGTGGTGTGTGTGTGTGCGTGGTGTGTGTGTGTGTGGGTGTGTGTGTGTGCGTGGTGTGGTGTGGTGTGGTGTGGTGTGGTGTGGTGTGTGTGTAGATGAATGATTTTGAGGCCATTCCCACTCAGTACAAATCCCACTGCCCTACTTTAGCATGCCTGCTGATGTCAGTCATCTTGAAATAACCCTTTGGCCACGTTTCAGCCCTGTAAGTTCCATGGTGCTTGTGATAACTGTTTAATACTGTAATGTAACAAACTAGATAGGTAGTAGTTCTAATCCTGGTCCTGGCAACTGTGATAATGTGTGTTTGTTGACACCTGAGTTTGTGTACATTCACATTTACTACACTTCCCTTACCCCTCCTTTAACACTGCTGCTGATGTCACTCCCCTCCAAAGATACCTTTGGACAGCTCTTCAACGTGTAAGGTCCATGGCATGTGGGATAGCTGTGTAATACTGTAATAGCACTACATAACCAGGTAGGGGTGTGAAGCTCAGTGCTGGAAAGTGTCATCAGTGTTTGGCTGTGTTTGTTGGGGTGAGTGTGTAATGACAGGATCCATTGCAGTGTGGGTTTTGCTACATTATTATATTGAGGACCTAAATGTCCATATTACAAGATCAACAGTTGTCAAACACTGTAGAGGTTGTTGTAGACAATCCACAGCCATAAATGTCTACTGCCATGTGCAATTACTATGTGACAGTATGGATTAGTAAACAATACAAACAACTGTTATAATACCCAGATACCACTCTCCACCCACAGATCATACACAAACATGCTTGGCTCTTTCTCTCTTCCTTTCTTTCTCTCTCTCTCTCTCTCTCTCTCTCTCTCTCTCTCTCTCCCTCTCTGGTAGAGATGGAAAAATACATCTGTTTTGCATAGGCAGCAGCTTGACTTTTGTAGGTAATGTTCATGATCAGCTGATGGCCTTTGCATGAATTGGAGTCCCCTACTTGCTAATTACATGTGGAATAGCTGTGATATCATTCCTATAGCCAATTGCATGGAAACACACTCCTATAATTAAGCACTTCATGTGGGTGTTGGCCCTTTTCCTTCACTGTGAGCAGGACTACATGTGAGTGTCTGACAAACAGCATCACAGAGGATAGTTGGAAATACCTCTTACAACAAACACTGTGGAGACAGGCCAACAAACAGGAGGGATATGTTCCAGACATGGGACAGAATGTAAGTATTGCTGTTCTACATTTGAAGTAATGTTGGTTTAACAGGGTTTGTGTGAATATGGCTGTTCTGCATGATTTAAAGTCTTGCATGACAGTATTATGTGGTTGAGGAAACTCTCACCTATAGAGCTATCTGCAGACTGGCCAGAGTTTGGAGTCTTATATGTGGCGTGTTACTCACACATATCCTGTCTTTAGAAATGCAGTAGCATACTCTGATTATAGTCAGTAAATGGTGATATCCATGTGTGTTACTGACTTCATATCCCTCAGAAAAGATATGTCACAACAAACTCTGTTACACCAGCAATTTTCTCAGTTTATCATAGCAATATGTCAATATTGGCCCTGTGTTTGTGTCTCTGTCCCCCAAGTCTGTCATCCTTTGTCCATATGTCATGCAGTAAGAGGTGCATATGTACAGTATATCATTATTTACTGATAGCATTCCTGATATCAAGCCAGTGATGTATCAGACTGCCAGACATGTTATGTATAGGAGGCATTGTATTT
Source organism: Protopterus annectens (assembly GCF_019279795.1). NCBI lineage: Eukaryota > Metazoa > Chordata > Ceratodontiformes > Protopteridae > Protopterus > Protopterus annectens. The sequence continues at coordinate 1,932,832,305 of NC_056735.1, read as the reverse complement.
GCAGACAAAAATTGGACATTCTGTTGCAGTCTGTACAGTAGTGAGGCCTGTGTACTTATGGTGATTGTTGACAGAGTGTCACTATTGTGTAGCAGTGTATTGTGAATATGTTACTTGGCCTGTGTACAGACTTGGGTAGATGTCAGTGTTCTTGGTCCTGTTCTGTCTGACGCATGCTGCTCCAGTTTCTGTTACCCTAACAGTGTATATTTTTGTAGGTCCACACTGAGACATGTCCCATACCATAGTCAGGCATCAGACTAGAATGTGAATTGGGCCAGTATATGTAAGGTTAGTGTGTGAGTGACAAATATGAGGATGGTTTTATTCACACAGTCCATATACTATACTATTAATTAGGCTTACCATACTGTGACTGTGAGATTGGTTGTGGGTATGCACCTTCACACTGGAGTCTGTTACTCCATGTTGTTACATACCTGTAGTGCCTGCTATATTTGCAATTACATGTGTATTCCCCCATAGGAAACTTGGGTTAATGTTGTGGCAGTCTGTCTGTAGTTTAGACAGTGCTTGGTGACATGCCTAGCAGCTCAGCTTATATACCTAGTGTGATGTTATGTCCAGATATTTGTCAGATGTGCTGTTGCCTGGCCACCATATGTGTTGTGTATTTCTGAAAAAAGCAGTGGATGTTGTGAAGATGTATGTCACTAACTAATGGAAAGTATGTGGGCTTGGAAACTCTGCTCCTCCAGTTAATATGTGTTAGGACAGACAGGAGGGTGTGAATGCATCAACTGTAAGGTTATCTACTCCAGTATTTGTGATCTATCCCCATTTTCATGGCTGTAAACATCCCGTTTGTCAGTCTTGGTCCACACGTCTTGCACTAAGGAGTTCTGTGTATACCTCTGGACTGTCCAGATTGTTTCAGACTGTCCATGTTTATTGGTCATATTTCTGCTGTATTCCACAGGATCATTACTGTGATTTGTGTGGTACTTCACTATGATGATTGTATGATGTCTGTCAGTAACTGATGGCATACATGTCAGTTTCAGAAGAGCCTTCTTACACAACATGTCTGACACAACCCCTGCTACTGTAGCAACATTCTACATTTATAACTGCAATACTTACATTATGTTCCCTTGCGCTAAGAGGTTGTGAGTTATGGGGCTGAGATATGACTCCACTACATGTTATGGGCATTTCCTTTAAAAGAAGAAAATAAAACAAGAAGTAGATTTTATATGCCCCCCATACACTCCTGACTATATATACCAACTCTAGGGTTGCATGACATTGGGGGAGGGGGACAAATCCCAGTTTTATGCCTTGAATACTGGTTTTTGATCGAATGGGTTTAGGTTAAATGGTCTTTCGATCAAATGAAGTAGGCCCATATATAGAGAGAGGCAGAGAGACAGAGACAGAGAGATCCCACCATATTTATCTGATATGTGTATATGTATATGTCCATATCCTTATGTGTAAACATGAGTGTTGTATACACATTCTCAGATGTATCCCACCATATTTATCTGATGTGTATATGTATATGTCCATATCCTTATATGTAAACATGAGTGTTGTATACACATTCTCAGATGTGTCCCACCATATTTATCGGATATGTGTATATGTATATGTCCATATCCTTATGTGTAAACATGAGTGTTGTATATACATTCTCAGATGTATCCCACCATATTTATCTTATATGTGTATATGTATATGTCCATATCCTTATGTTTATTTTCACTAACAAGTAGTAAACAATTGTCATAGTTAAAGCAGTTGTTCACTACTATTCAGTACGTGTACTGAATAATATATTTGAAAAAGCAAAAGACATTTTTGCAGCTCAAATGGATTAGTGGTTAAGTACTGCGAGTACAGTCTAGAGGGTCCTGGGTTCAAGACCTGTAAGTCTGTTTATTTTGTTGCTAGGCAAAACAAGGACAGTTGGATACAGAGTGGTTAAGGCAGTTTTGAGCAGCTTTAAGTGGGTTTGTGTGGGTTTGCACGATGGTAAGCTGTGCTAATATACAGTTAAATGAAAATGTGCTTACACCGTGTAGGCTTAGATTACCAGTGCACAAATCTGCTTAGCATTTACATTTAAGCAATGCTTACACCTGCTAAGAATGGCTCAGCCCTGGTAACCAGTGATCACATTCCAGTCTGATAAAATATCAGGGTAATGACATCTTTAAGTGTATTTACTTCCATGTACATAATATGCTTCTATGTGCTGTCATTGCAGTAACAAGGGGTGTGAGTATACTGTATGGGACACCTGAGTATACATGGCTAGTACCACAATCTTTTCTCTTTGTATGTTTCATACATGGGTAGTAACCCAGGTTATATGCAGTCACACTTGCATGTATTGTATCATTACGTTACTACTTTTAACAGTGCTTTTCCAAATAAGAGTAGATTGCAGATTGTAGTACTGGAACCATACACCCCTGCATGCAGAGTACTGACTATCTTGTTGGTGTGTGAGCTGTATGTTTTTAAGTATCTCTTATTGGATATTAATCTAATATGTTGATATTAACTGTAGACTACTATGTGTTAAGGGCATGTCATTGAGGACTGCTGTCATGTAATAATGGCATACCTATCAGTGTCAGACATCTATCTGTCAAAACATTCCTCCTAATGCATAACCTGTTGGCTAGCTAATTTCTGTCTGCCCTCTGTACAGATGTGCAGATGTAAGGTATCCATCTTGGCTTCTTACAGGCAGTCTCTGACTGACACTAACATGTCTTCCCAGCTGTGTTATGAATGCCACAGATAGGAAACGTCACCCTGTATGCACCACATGCCATGGATACCTCAACCAGATTACCACAGTCAACAGAACATGCTTGGGTACAGGCCTCTAACTCAGACACTGGCCATGTTATGTAATATATGTTGCATACATGTCAGATGGAGCACCTCACTTGCCCTCTGCAAGAGTAAACTAGATGATTGGATGTTGAATTTAACTGTCACCCTGGGGATCACTCAAGTGGCATCGGCTAATAGATGGCCTGCTGACAAATGTCAGATTGCATGGTACCAATGTACCCACATGCCCTACTCTTCTCACCTCTCCATGGATATTAGCCTGGTACACACCTAGGAACACCTGCACCTATGGACCCCAGTACTGACAAATGTGTCAGTGTGCATTACTGAGAATAACAGTGTGTGTGTTTGTAGTTGAAAATACTCTGAGAGACTTCTCACACACTACACCCCCATTGCTATACTTAGAAATGGCTACTGCTGTAATTGACATTAAATGTACCTTGTTAGACTATTCACTTTATGGGCTACCTGGAGCTTGGATTACCAGCATAACATTGTTCTACAAATGGGTAGGTAGGCATGGGTTACCCTCTCAGTCCTGGCAAAAGTGAGTGTGTGTGTGTGTGTGTGTGTGTGTGTGTGTGTGTGTGTGTGTGTGTGTGTGTGTGTGTGTGTGTGTGTGTGTGTGTGTGTGTGTGCATATTTGTAGGAGACAGCATTCTGAGGCCACATTCTCCAAATACAATAAACCTTGCCATAAATTATAAGGGATTGTGATGTTGCTGACATTAGGAGAGCCATGACAATCCCTCACCCTACTATCCCTGCGGCATCTGCAATAAATGCATGTCCCTGTAGTACCACTGATTAGATAGACAAGGTTTTGTATTACAGTCCTGGACAATGTGTGATTGTGGGTATGTCAGTACAATATCATGGGTTTCGGTGAGTACAATATCCAATGTGGGTGTGGGTGCTGGGAATACTGTCTTTACACCATGGTACCCCCAGTACATGTCCCAAGGTCCACTGTATGAGGACTGCTGTCACCATCAACCATACAGGTAACTTATTACACTATCCAGCCCAATGATGCATGCGCTGTGTGCAAAAACTCTGCAACAGTATCAACTCACTGACAAGGTAGCTAGCATTGCTAGACCCAGGTCTGTCAAATGTGTCTATGACTGTATGTGCTAATGTGTATATGACAGTATGTCATATTATGTATTGTTCATTAACACCCAGTACATCTCCCATTACCATAATGTACAAAGCCTGTTGATATTCTTCACTTAACAGGAAACTTGGGACACACCTCACCCTTAAAGCTCTGGGGTGTGTGTAATTAAGGCCAAACACATTAGTAGTAATAAGTACCTAGGTAGGGGTTCTACTCTCAGTGTTTCCAAGTGTGTGTGTGTGTGTGTGTGTGTGTGTGTGTGTGTGTGTGTGTGTGTATGTGAGAAGGGATCTACTTCAGTTTGCAGAAAATATATGTCCCAGGAGATCATTAGTCCGAGAACTAACTGGCAAAAGTTAACATTTCATAGCAATCATCTTGTGGAAATTCATTCCATCAAAACTAGTAGTGGATGTGTAAATGCCCTCTTCCCCCACTGTAGAGCTGTACAGCAATACTGTAGTTGGTATATATAGTTGGGTGTGGTTGTTGTGGGCACAACCACCCACATTGGGGTTATTGTTGTGCGTATCCTCCCGCTCAGTGTGCTGTTATACTGTATAGATTATGTTAACAGGTTAAGTAGTTAATCACACTATGTGGTTCTATGCCACCCCACACCCTCCAAAGTGGGGGGCTGTGCCACCCACACCAGCACATCTATGTTTACCAGCTCCAGGATTGCACTACATTGGGGAAGAGGACATATACCCTGCCAGTACCATTGTCAATGACATTAAACTGGTGGACTGATTATTTACTAATGTGATGTTTTGGCAATTTGGTCTTGGAGGAATTACATAGGCCAAAATGAGTTCACTGCAAAATGACGTTCATCCATGTGAACAGTATTCTCTGTGTATTGTAAAGCCTCTGTGTGTATGTGTATTATTCACAAACATTTGATGTGTGCCACCTGGAACTATATCATTGTCACCTATAGAAGAGCTGCTTGCATCAGCCACCATGCACTCACCTGTATACACCCCTCAGACCTATCAGCCTTGTGGCACATGCAGTAACTGTTATACAGACCTGTTACTTGTGTTCAGCTATACCCGGGATATGATACAGTCAATGTGTCACCACAGTGCCACACCCCTTGTAGGAAAGGACAGCAGACCAACATCCTGCTGACACATAGACACCTAGAACACAAACAGAATACATTACGGGAGACCACAATCAGTCAGTGTTAATAACAGCTATAATGCATCATGGCTGGACAGCTACACACCCTGACGTGTAAGCATTAATCATTCAGCTGAAAACATTTTAAGCAGCATTGCATTGCTAAAACTTAGTACATTCACCCTGTGCATCAGAACCATATTAGCATGTCCCTGCATTGATGGTATGGATGTCAGGGATGTGGCACAGGTATCATCATATGCACAGGGTGTGTTGTGGGTTTGCCAGAGCCCTAGGCTGAGCCATTGGGGTTCTTTATTAAATGGGCTGTGCAGACGTGGTGTGCATAGGTATGGAGGTGCCCTAGCTGTATTGGTGATATGTGTGTGTGTGTGTGTGTGTGTGTGTGTGTGTGTGTGTGTGTATGCACACACTTCTGCCATGTGGCTGCCCTATAAAGGAGTTTGTTGGACAGCTGCAGACTGTACATGGCAGAGTGTACAGTTCACCATGTCCAGCCGTGGACACTGGAACTGTGCCTGCCAGGGGGTCCATGGGCACTACCAGGCAGAATCCCATATACGGTACTCTAACATTATGATAATTGTCCACTGGATCCACGGCCTGTTGCGACCAGCCAGGATCACATGCACGTGACCTGCTGCATTGTGGTGTGGACAGCACCTCCCCTGCAGTGCTGATATTGCCACTCCGGGAGCAGCCGTGAGTTGTTGCACATCCATGTAGACCTCCACCTGTTGATGTTGCTGACCTATGTCCATGTGGCCGATGTCCTACTCCCACCACATGCTCTACCACAGACGCCACCCGGTCGAGGATTCCCTCAATCTCACCCAACCATCTATCCATGACCGCTGCAAAATAACAGTGGGCACCTGCAAGATCACGGATGTTGTCACGTACAGCAGGAAGAGTAGCCCTCTGGAGCCTCAGACTATCTATGGTGTAACATTCCATACATGCCTGTGCCTCCATGATGGCCCAAAACATGCATCTGGTGACACCTTCTGTGGCACTTCTGGCAGGGGCATGATGGCCATCAGCCGTCCTATGAGCACCCCTGTACATCTGCCTGTGTGGTACCTCACCAGTCATTCGGCTATGGCTGCTGTTCACAGACACTTGCCATAGTCACCACACATTCCTGTCCCATTCCACCACCTGCCAACTGTCCCTCATATATGGCCACTGGTGATGGGGTATGTATGGGCATTGTGACTTTGCGGGGATTGTGTGGATAATAGTTGGATGTCAACCAATGCACACAGATTCAGCCGCTGACAACCCTGCCTGTCCCTCACTATGCCTATCATCATCGTCAGAGTCTGTATGGACACTAACATCAGTTTGCCTGCAGGAGGGACCCTGACCCACCTCGCCACCTTTGAAGGGCAGACAAGAAATGTAAATTAAGACCTGTACATTATGGTTAACTTCTACACACCCACACCCACACACACACACACACACACACACACACACACACACACACACACACACACACACACACACACACTTACAGGTGAGGTGGCACAAAGATATTACACAGACCTCATTACCCAACAGTCAACACGCATGACATATGGCACTCAACAGCATGCACTGCAGCCATACTCAATCCTTGTTGCCAACATTATACATCTCAGGGATGCATGAGTTGTGTTAGTAGGTGATGCCACTTCCCCTGGAGAACACTACACCCATGTACATAGTATTGCTGTGTACCTGTACAGCACACTGGCATGTACTGTGCACCAAACCTCACAACTGTACACATTGCTGAATGTGTATGTGTGACAGTTATGTTTGCTCTGTTGCTTACAGCCCCTATGTGTTTGTCTGACACATACCTGGGATGATATGAGGACTGATGTCAGTAATCAATGCCTGTCCTTTGATTTGCAGATCTCATCAGCAGTGCATGTATGTGCAATAAAATCCAGTTACACTGACAAACTTCAAAGCTTAATGTGGATATTATGAGTGTACACACCCTTGTTGACATGCCAGCCTCTTCTATGATATGCAATAAGGTCAAAATACTGCATTTGTTAACTTTACACACTCCTGATATATGATATATGACCTGTGCAATCCAATGCAGTATCAAACAAATGTGTTAGTCATGCAGATGCTGAATATGATGCATATAATATGTAGTTTTTGTGCACACCCTTAACACAATGGTCCATTGAAGCACCTGTTAAGTGAACTACAGCAGTCACTATTCCTGGAAGGGGTATACTAGCATGGCCCATCTTCACTTGCCATTATTTGGTCACTCTGCCCTACAAATGCCCCCCAACTCTGCTAGATTGCAAGGTCAGCTCATGTGCACAGCCCTTGGAGGTCACACAGTGACTTCACTATTGCTGTAGAGTTGGGGTTATGTCTGGCAAAATTTGTAACCTTCCCTGTGTTCAGATACAGCCATTCATAGCAAGCTTTGGTTCTATGCTACAGTTCACTGTTGTGTTTCAAGCTGCCACCCCTCCCCATCCTCAGCCTTATTACAGATGCTTGACAACTATGGGCTACACATGAGTGTTATTTTGCAGTGTTCTAAATTCCAAACACCATGTCTACCAACCTAGTTCCAGCTAATGAACAGCAAACCTAAAGGTGTACACTGGCACCAGCAAGCTAAATATTGGGGATGGTGGCCCTGAGGTGGAGTGAGGTTTTGCTTGTGCACCACACATTTATTTATGAATACTGTCTGTAGGTTTGAGTCTTAGTTTCATGACACCATTACACATTGCAATACATGCCTTTGGAAGACTTGATGTTATGCTTATGCTACCTGTAGAGAGCCCTGGATGATGTAGCATGTGGGACAACTCTTCCATCTGATTACCCTAACCCATAGCCCACACTTATGCAGAATCCAGGCAATTGCTGACAGAGGTACTGTACAGGCAGTACTTGCTAGACATTCCTGCAAGTCCCTCAGTGTTGCTGCATGTTTCTGGCCAGCCTCCATGACCAGTTTGCAACATGTTTTGTCATCTGTTTTGGATGGGCATCTATTTATTTTCAACATCAATGTTGTCCCACACTTTATACACACATACATGGCTGTCTGCACTGTTTGCCATGGTATATGCAATGGTGAGGTAATGCTACTTTTCCAACTTCTGAGTTCTACCTTTCGGATATGGGATCCATTTCATGGTTTGTAAGTTGTGTGCAAGCCACGGCTGCCTCTGTTGCAGGTGAGTGGGCAAATGTCATGGACATACTTCTTGGACAGCAGACCATTGCTTGATGTGACATTGAGGCCCTGTACTTGATGGAAGGTGTGTACTCAAGAAGAGTGAATGTTGTCAGTACATCACAAGCTGCTTCCCCAATATGTTATTTGAAGTGTGTGCACACATATGCTTCCAGGGTTTGTTAAGGTATGTATTCCCATATTTGTTGTCCTAACATAGGATTCCATATTACACATTCACTGCTCATATTAGGAACACATTACAGGAGTTAAAAGGTGTGGAATGTGGTATTGTGATTTGCCTTTGTTTATATCAGGAACAGTTGTCATTGTAATAGTGGTGTATACACTGTTGTAGCCACTGTATAAGGGTAATGTTTCAGACATGTCCCTACTGTAGGCCATTTGTCCCATCATGTTCATCTCTGTCCACACATCTTGCTCTGAGAGGTTGTTAGGTATACTGCAGGACTCTTACATACCCTTCAGATATGCCACCATGGTGACCACTGTGATGCAGTGCAGTTAACACCAACAATAAGTGAACATGTACAGCATGCATTATGGGTAGGTGTGTTAAATGTGTGCATGGCAATTAGCATGGCCATAACATGGCCGGTGTATTGGAAAACCTGAACAACATGACTCCATACTCGCCCAGTTGTATACCAGAGGGACCTAAATAGTTGTGTGAGAGAAGTAATGTCAATAACCACACCTGTGGCATTGGTACAGGGTGGGAGAAGCATTTCAGCACATCAACAGTACAAACCCACAATACTACAGATTATGCACATCTGTTCATTACTACACTGCATCAACAGACTATCTTATCTGACATATGCATGTAGATACTTTACAGATGAAAATGGATAAGCAACAGTGGTCTAGTAATGTGCCCTGGGGCCTTACCTGCACGCTCCTCATCCATTGTGTGGGTGGCACCCACCTCCACAATGCTTTCTTCAGCCTGCTGGCTTGGCTGGCATGCAGGTGCCCCAGGGCTGGTGAGGAGCTCCTCGGCATGTCAGTGGGGGGCTGGATGGTATTACCCCCACCTGTGGCTAGCTGGTCCCTCCTACCTGCAGCAGCACACTGATGGGCATGGCGGATTAGATCTGTGCAGCGATGCCTCACCTGTTCAATTTTGGTTGTGCAGGCTGACATTGTTTACCCTGTGGATGAACTCATTCCACAGGGCAGTTCTCTCCTGCAGATCCTGGGCCCTGTGGCCAAAGAGGATGGCATGATGCATGATTAGGTACTGGATGATTGCATCAATGTTCAGGTTTGTGAATGCAGGCAGATATTCCTGGGACATTGTACCTGGAAAATATAAACAGGAAAAAAGGTCACAGGACCTCATATGGTTGTCCACATGCACATCAAGAGTGGATATTACTTCAAATAATCCAGACTATATCATAACACTGTAAGCTATCATGGCTTTGACATCTTGCATTACACTCCTGGCCCTGACCTGTCCAGTTCCCCCAGTGTTGGACACTTAATGGCATAATCCACTATTCACCATTCATTTCTGTGTAGAGGGATGACAGTGACCATCTTCCATGTGGATGGTGTGTGGATGGTGGCATGTGTGTTTGACAGTATGTGATGGAACTGTGAGCACATTGCCTGCGTTCATGTAGGAGGCAAACTGTGATGTTCTCATGCCCCATAGAGACCTGCTGTTGTTGCCATCAGGCAGCATTATGTCCAAGCTCACCATTGATACAGGCAGGAGTGTGGTTGATGTGCATACCCCCCTGTACTAATGTTGTGGACAGGGTGCCACTGTTCTCACCTATCTTGTCTGATGCAGGTTGCCTGTATCCATGGCATGTGTGTATGAGGTGTGCTTTACCCACAGTACAGGCTGACTTGTGTTACTGGTTCTGGGACTGCATACATATGTGTAGACTTGGTTACAATTCTTCTTGGTGGTTTGGATATGTCTGATTTCTAGTCATAGTCAGCCTTACAGGAAGTCACCTGTGAACCTACATGCTTGCTCAGAGGTGCACTTGCTTCCAAGTTGCGGCCTGCACCAATATGTCCCTGTACAGCCACTATAGCAACCTATTATGTGCTTTGTGTCTTGGTGCTGTCTACCAAGAGGGATTACTCTGTCTTTGGTGGAGGATAGTTGTACAGGTAAGGTACTGCTGATTCCATATAGCTACAGTGGATATGAAGTATACACACTCCTGTTACAATGCATGGTACTTGTACAATTATAACATGGCCCCACAAAAGCACGTCAACACAATCCCCACCTGTGATGTGTCCTATAGCCTGCTCAGTTCAATAGGGACCATGACCTGTCCTGTGGAAACATATGGGAATTAATATTCAGTACAGTAAGACAGTTGAATGTGTGTGCACACTCTTACACTGATATGTTGTGTAAACACCTGCTGAGATGATTACAGCATCCATTTGTCTTGGTTTGTACTCTTAACGTCATATCACATCTTCACTTGGCAATGGTTGCTCACCTTCTATGAAACAGTTTTGTTTCTTTTTCAATAGAATTGTGCAGGTTATGGGTCACATTTGAGGTGAGAAATGTTTTGACATTACTTTCTGTGGTCACATTGGCATACAGCACACGGACCTGGCAGTCCAATAAGGGTGTGTACACTTTGATATCCAGTGTATATGGGTGTTGATATAGCTGTTAGTGATAGGCATGGACAGTGGGTCATAACACAGTTGTACACTTCTCGGATTACTATATGTTAAGCATGCCTACTGTAGTACCCATATCAGTGTCATGGCAATGCAACAATCAGCAGTACACATTTTATTTTGTTGTATGCAGTGACAGTGATATTACACACATGTGCAACATGTACATCCTATTTTCTGGACTGCTTGTGACCCATGTTATTACTTCTGTATCATTCAGCTGAACATACGCCTACATACACATGCTCAGGGTATACCTGGTATACATTTGTGTTCTTTGTCATTATGGCACACTGTATTTACAGTCTTGCAGCTCAATCATACATCTCAACCTGTTATACCAGCACTTCTGGTCATTGGTCCACATCACTGGGTGACAAAACAGGGAAGTCAATTTTGATAAAATATTAATATAGCTGCCATAACACAAGTATATGTGTAAGTGACTACAGATATCTGTCACAACTGTGATCACTGCCCAGAAGAACACTGTACAGTTGAATGTTATTAATTCAATATATCACACGCAGTTTAACTCATTAACCCCAACTACCATCTCATGGCACCTCTGTGCTTAACACTGAGGACACTGTGAGACGATCGTAATTACATGTTGTTCCACCTTAGTGCCTTCTCCCAGAGCAAGTAACTTAGCAGGCATATTTTAACTCCACTGTTGAAAATTAAGTTTAAAAAGTAACTGAACTTTGTCAGTTACCTTGTAAACTTAAGTTTCAGTGTGGAGTTTTTTGGTCTTCATATTTAACTTTAATTAGAAAATCGGCTTGCAACGCACCCTGTAGTTGCATCTCAACAGCCGATTTTAGTATGTTTTTCATCCAGCAACTTGTGGCAGCCAATAGGAGTCACCTCTTGCTTAACAACCCCCCCCCCCGTTCTGTCCTAATAAATAGAGGGTCATACAGTAGATATTCTCTTTCTTTTACTGGATTGATTCTGTGGTATTAACTACTGTATCCCTCTATCGTGCCATTCGGGTAGTGTTGTCATGGTCTACAACGGAGAGCCAAGACTTCAGCTGGCAATTTTCACCATCGAGCCTGAATAAGTCCTTTATTATGGTAAGATTCTCTCATTCCATTGCTGCATTCAGTTTACTTCCGTGCACATTTCAAAACCTAATTATTACTATATCAAGTTAAACCTTGTGCGGTGCTTTTGCCTCTTGTTTGATTATGAAGCGTATTTCCAAACTAAAAAAAAAAAGCAAAGCATACCACGGCATATTCTGATGACTAAAGTTGACTTTTTGTGTATTGTGTTTTGTCGGATGTTATTACAGCAATTTCTCTAACTTAGGGATGTGTTTCCTGTGTCATGAATACTCAGGCTAGTGTTGGACAGTTGAGGAATTGTTTGTTTGAGAGGTCCAGCTGTTCTGGTTCCTCAGATGATGATAGTGGATAAGGTGAGTTCTTATTCTATTGTCCATGCAGTCCTTGGCACCTGTCTATCGCAAACTTTTTTCCTAGATTTGTCAGTAAGCTGCATGCAATGAGTTCCGCTTCAGTGAAGCAACGTATCAGATTGGCTGCAGCATCCTGGCAAGCAAGTTGTCGTCTTTTTTTTTTTTTTTTTAACAAAATGATAGCTTTCAGAAGGGGCAGAAATAGTAATATGCTTCATCCAAAGGCTGTGTTGGATCCCTTTAGCTGCAAAGTGTGTTATTGGACAAGCCAGTGTTCTCCCTTGCCACAGAAAAGAGACAGTTGTACTTAGTGTGTTATCCGATGTATTCAGTTAAGTGCATGAGATAAAAAAAAAAAAACGGCATGTACAGCACTGTCTGTTCCTCTTACTAAAAGCAGCTGCTCCTCCAGGTAATCCAGTTTGCATACAAAAAGCACTGACTGAAACCGCTTTAGCAGACCTCTTTATAACATGTTTACTTCATCAGTTAGAAGTTGAAACATGACAACAGTACATCTTCAAAAAGTTTAGTACTTTTTTTTTTACTTTTTGAAGATGTACTGCTGTCATGTTTCAACATCTAACTGATGAAGTAAACATGTTATAAAGAGGTCTGCTAAAGCGGTTTCAATCAGCAACTTTCTGGTTTCTCATGTTTCTGGTTACAAAGGAGACCACAGATGTTTATATGGTCAAAATCTGTTATGAAACAGTTTTTGTTAAACCTTAAAGGACATACATTGGATATTTACCTGTAATTGTTATATTATTTTGGTGATGGTGCTTTGGGTAGGGGAATTATAACAAAATGTTAGACAGGGGAAAGGATAATGGTGATAGTGAGGGAGAGGTTTTAGATATGTGTAAGTGGCCTGGCAATAGAGATTGCAACTATCCAGAGCTAGGTGAATGTTGTCCCTGATTTGATATTTAGATTTGCAAGTTGTTGCTTAGTTTCTTTAACTGTTATCAATTTAAAGTAAAATTTTGGGCAATAGTCAACCAGCAGATATCACTGAGGGAGGTCTATAGCATTACTGTATTGTTGAATGGGAATGTTCTCTATAAATTTTGAATTGTATTGAGAAGGAAATGTCTATTGACTTGTACAACTATATTAACATTGTGAACTACTGAGCTGCTACCCACGTAGCTGGTGTCTGTAATCTGCCCTGTTAGCTGCCTTAGAACATTCCAGAAATATTTAGGAGAGGATGAAAGTAATTCCTATTTTTTCCAAGATATGTAGCCTTAGTAGAGTTGGCTTGGCAGGTATTCTAATTTGTTTGTTAAGGTCAATAAACATTTGTAGAGCCCAAACTTTTCTCGGTCACTGTTTTCATTTTCCACAAGCTGTCTCTTTTTTTTATAAATTTTGATTAGACTTTAGGACATATAGGGCACCTCAGTCTTCTGTGAAGTTTAGGAAGAATAATTGCTCTATTTGTGCCAATGTATTCATAAAATACATTCGAGCTACATTAGTGTCTGATTCTTAGTCTGGTTGCCAGTTTATGGCTTGAAGGAGGTTAAGTTTTAGTAAGCGGGCATGTTGTGGGTTTTAAAATACTAGTAGGAGATTACTGGGAATTAATCACTTAGTCTTTTGGGTAGAACCTTAACCTGAGGACATATATTCTCTATATTAGTTAGGATTAGATCAAGTATTGTATCATTTAAGGTTTTTTGATTTGGTATGATTGGTTGAGTCAACATTTGTACCAAACCTAGTTCTTGCAGGTGCCTATACAATTCAGAATATTTAGAACCTAAAGTATTTGTATTAACATCACCTTACAGAGCACTATTGGTTAATACTGCATTTGAAAAAAAAAATCATTCAGTGTCTGTGAGTGGATATGGAGGATGGTGGCAGTATGCAAACAGCGGCAGCATGTAATTGTCTGTGGCTTCCTAGTGTTAGTGTGGCACTAAGCTAGTTAGAAGCTCTGTCATAATGATAACTAGATGTCTTTATGGTTCATAGTTTCATGGGTGTGTACTAGTCTAATGGCTTTGGAGATTTTACAAGCCTAGCCCATAGAAGTGTCCTGGCATCATGTCACCCAATATTAGTTCCAAGTGCCTCTATCAAGTAGAGCCACTGGAGTGATCCCCAGGGTGAACTTTCTATTACCCTATTTCACAATAATTAATGGTGGTGATAGTTTTAATAGCAAATAATCACCACCTATTCTATAGCTGGCTCTGAAATGATTATACATAAATAGTTAGATCATATGTAATCTGGGGAGCAGTAGAAATCTTTTAGCCACATATTTGTAATATATTAATGGTTATTTTTTGAAGTATTTAGTTCTGACTGGAATTTGACTGTGATTAGGGCGGCACAGTGGTGCAGTGGTTAACATTGTCGCCTCACAGCAAGAGGTTCTCCGGTTCGATTCTCGGCTGGCGTGCCCTCTGTGTGGAGTTTGCATGTTCTCCCTGTGTTCGTGTGGGTTTCCTCTGGGTACTCCGGTTTCCTCCCACTTTCCAAAGACATGCATCTGGAGCATTTCTCCCCAGGCCTCCACTGAAAACAGGCTCTGTGGAACCAAGATTCACATGGGTGCCACCAGTTCTTAATATTTATATCAGTGAATAATAAAGTTTGATAATAAGCTATTTGAAATAGTTATGTTCGATTCTTTACTTTTGCTGAAGTCTAACTTGTAATAAAATTGTTTTTTTTGTTATTAATTGCTACTAAGAAGGCATGATATTTGTAAATGCTGGATGGGGAATTTTGACATTGGAAGGTGAGTCACAATGCTTTCTCTGCTACTGAAATCAAAACACCATTAGAATTGTTTGTAATACTTCATGAATGCAACCTTTTCATTTGTACATGTTGGCATATATCTTGCCCATGGCCTGCCCTGCCCACTTCATCCTGCTACAAATATTGTCCAAGTAAACCTTTAAAATGTAGTAGAAAGGCATTTTCTTTATTTAAGCTTCTTCACTGACTCATATTCCCCCACTTTGCTGATCATGAATCTTTCCTTGGTATTGATGAAGTTTATGCCCAATGCAAATCAGTATTTGGCTATATGATTGATTTATTCTCTTTCAAAAACATGGGTGACCATAGCAATCTGTAGTAGAGCTGGAGGACTACTTATACCCCATGATGACCACCACATAAATCAGAGCTCAGACTGTGATGCAGCCATCAAGGAAGGATGGAAATGACCTGATATTATCAGCTCACTCATCACAGAGTAATACATGGAGAAGTGTCCTAAATATCTGACAGTCAGAGGATCTGTTTGAAGGGACATCTGCTTAAATGAATAAGTGACATCTCCATGATGCACTCAGTGCATACCACCATCTGGATTGATTGCCATGGCAAATGAAGAGGCTCTGTAAATCAGAATCCTGACCCACCACCCAACTTTTACATAACAGTGAATATGGGCAGAAATGATAGGGAAATTAATGGGTCAAGGGACAGAGGGATGCCCAGATGAGAGAGGCAAAACTGTTGATTCGGGAGCAGGTCAAACAAATATTGGACCTGTCGTGTACTACAGTTCATTTGATTGTACTGGCTCTTGGTTCCATGACCTTGGCCATTCTTCATGTTCCTCTGGCCAGGTACTACAATTGTGTGTTGCAGTGGACTTTAGCTGTCCAGTGGTCGCCTCTTCATCCTGTGTCATAAAACTGACAAACTGACACCTGTGTACAGACATCACCTCTAGTGATGGCTTCAGTTGCAGGATCTCTGTCTAGGCAGGCCCTTCTCTCTCTCTCTCTCTCTCTCTCTCTCTCTCTCTGCCCACAGCCACTGTGACCATGGATGCCTCCCCCCTGGGTTGGGGGGGGCATTTTTGGGGAAGACCATCCAAGGCACATGGTCCCCACTCGAGAAAAAGTTGCACATAAACATTGTAGAGATGAGGGCAGTTCTTCTTTTGTTGCAAGCCTTCCAGGACTGTCTCCCTCTAGGGATGATTGCAATTCAGACAGACAATATGCATGTCATCTGGTATGTCAACAAACAATGGGCTATGTCCGCAAAAGACTAATATTATATGGGTTGCCGAAGATCCATAAATGTCTGGAAAACCCTCACATGAGACCTATTGTCTAGGGAGGGGGATGGATAACAGAACCCATATCAGTATTTTTGCAAAATGCTCATTCAAAATATTTACAGTATGTGTTCTGCACGTTGCAGTTATTTTTCTCATTAATCTTTAAGGTTTTGATGCTTTATGATGTACAAAGCATTTCAGAAGTGGGTGGAAGGGCTCAGTAATATTTAAGTATTATACTATTTTACTGAATTACTCAGGTCTTCCCCTTACTGATAATGAGTCTGTGTTGCATAACAGCTGCACAAGGTTATAATGAATGCCTCGTCAACAGGTTATGTTCAGCAATTATCACATGTGTCTGAGCATGCT